>NW_026974270.1:0-56071 GCF_037042905.1 Lytechinus pictus | reverse complement strand
TAAAATAAATGACGGCACCCTATCACGCTTCGCGCGTTATGACAATAGAACAACCCAACTGACCAATCACAAGAGCTCTGCGGACGGCGCCGTCGGGTTTGGGATCTCGCGTTGCTCATATAAATAGCGATCATTTTTCAGCAGCAGTCACTCATCTCGTTTTCTACGTTCGATTCGCAGACTTACCATCAGACAAGTAACCAACCATGGCACGCACGAAGCAGACGGCTCGCAAATCTACCGGAGGGAAGGCTCCCCGAAAGCAGTTGGCAACCAAGGCGGCCAGGAAGAGTGCTCCAGCCACCGGAGGCGTTAAAAAACCACATAGGTACAGGCCTGGAACTGTCGCCCTGAGAGAGATCCGCCGCTACCAGAAAAGCACCGAGCTTCTGATCCGAAAACTCCCATTCCAGCGGCTAGTGAGGGAGATTGCCCAGGACTTCAAAACAGAGCTCCGCTTCCAGAGTTCCGCCGTGATGGCCCTTCAAGAAGCTAGCGAGGCCTATCTGGTCGGGCTATTTGAAGATACCAACCTGTGCGCCATCCATGCCAAGAGAGTTACCATCATGCCGAAAGATATCCAGCTGGCCCGTCGAATCCGCGGAGAACGCGCCTAGAGCGCCAATGCACTACAGCCTGTATGGCATTCCAAAACGGCTCTTTTCAGAGCCACCATAACATCACGAAAGAATCACTGCTATAATATATATTAATACGATATGTAATATATAAATAATAAATAGAAATACAGAATCCTTTTGATAATTGATATATACAATAGAAACAATGCACATTTTACATAATACTGGGCCGTGATATAAGGTCGGGATTTTTTAATTACATATAGAAAGTTCATTAGAGGGAGCGGGAGAAAGGGGGGGGGGGTAATTACCTGTATTTGATGAAGAGTGAGTGCGTATGTCACATGCCACTGTCCATATATTGCCGTGCCTTGCACCATGACACCCTCTTCCCCTCTGTTCCTATTGAAATTAGAGGAAAAAAATAAACCATTGATAAAATCACAGGAACAGTCCATACGTAGTTTTAATCATTTTTTTTCAAATAAAAGAAATGGGGAATCGCCAGGTTTTCCTTTCTGTTATTTGAATGTAGGATTTATATAGGTTAGTCGGTATACTTTTCCTAATAAATATATTATATGGAGTACATAATCATTTCTTTTTTCAAGTGGGTTTCTTTGTAATTTTTTTAAAATAAGAATTCACTTGTCATTCTGTTATTAGAATATAAAATACATGTATTCGCTAATTCTATCGTATTTTACTCAGATCCTATGCAGCAATATTGCAACATAGTCACGAGCTTCTAAATTGAGTTGCGTGCTCGATTATTTCATATCAAATGTTGGTGTGCACGTCATCATTTTTTTCAAGAAAATGAAATAAGTGGTGCACGTGGAGGAGGAGGTTTAAATTGGGTTCCTCAGTCGATTAGTGGTGCACGTGAGGGAGTATGGTTAGCTAAAGTACAAAATGAGAATGAATGCGTCGCATGATGGCAGCATTCACGATATTCATTTTTTTTAGGCGCCCGGACCACGGACAGCGGTCAGCGTACCGCTGATTGGTTGATAGTCACAATAGCCCGGCGGTCAACGCGAACGCCACATCGCGTATAAAAAGGCAGAAAAAAGCAGTGAGTAGTCATTACACAAATGCACATTGCTCCGGTCTAATCTTCAATTCGCTGTCGTCTCATCTCATTAATAAAACATCATGTCTGGAAGAGGAAAGAGTGGAAAGGCACGAACCAAGGCAAAGACTCGCTCATCCCGTGCTGGTCTTCAGTTCCCAGTGGGACGTGTTCACCGATTTCTTCGCAAGGGCAGTTATGCACAGAGGGTAGGCGCTGGAGCACCCGTCTACATGGCTGCAGTACTGGAGTACCTGACTGCCGAAATCTTGGAACTCGCCGGCAATGCTGCTCGTGACAACAAGAAGTCAAGGATCATCCCTCGTCACCTTCAGCTCGCCGTACGCAACGACGAGGAACTGAACAAACTATTGGGTGGTGTGACAATCGCCCAAGGTGGTGTACTGCCAAACATCCAAGCCGTGTTGCTTCCAAAGAAGACTGCAAAATCAAGCTAGCTTGCTTCTACAAAACCAAACCAAACAACGGCCCTTTTAAGGGCCACTAATTATTCACGAAAGAATCTTGTTGTTTTTTATGTAAAATAAAGTTCCCCGATATCAAAATGTCCACATGGTCGAACACCCCCCCCCCCTCTCTCTCTCTCCCTCTCTCTCTATCTATCCCTCTGTCTCTTACTGGCTCTATACAAATAATAAGGTAAATAACGCAAAAATGGTTAACGAGACCTCAGTGAGGCTCAAGAAGTAAACGTAAAAAATGAAATGAAATGAAACGATTCTTACAAATCTGGCAATATGAAATTTGAAAAAAATGGGAGGGGTGTGGTCGAAGATGAAATAGTAGAAGTAGTAGAAGCAGTAGTAGTATACCAAAGTCAAGAAGTAACAAAAAAAAGTTTTGGAATGGCAAAACTTGTACCATTATTCAGATTACAATATATTATGTCGCAGATTGTTGTTGTCGTCGAGCGCCCCCTTGTGGCGAAATTTTCCTTGTCTCGGTGTTCTGCATGGCGTTATATTGAGAAGCTGTAGTTACTATGCTATACAATACTGGATAAAGATTTTTAATGTATTCATATACGTGTGTTTTAAAGTGGGTACGACGAAAAATATAGAAATAAATAGCGTTTAGAAATTCGAGTTTGTCTTCGAATAGGGAAATGACAGAAGCGGCAATGATGATGATGACGATGATGATAACAATGATAATAATAAATAATAATAATGATGATGATAATAACAATAAGAAGAAGAAGAAAAGAAGAAGACGAAGAAAAAGAAGAAGAAGACGAAGAAAAAGAAGAAGAAAAAGAATAAGAAAAGAAGAAGAAGGAGAAGAAGAAGAAAAAAAAAGAAGAAGACTCTTTTTTGAGTGAAGCTAGTGAAGCGGGCGACACAGTGGTGGTGGTGCTGGCAACCTGGGGAGGTTTCCTACCACGTACGCAACCATGACGTATAATGATGATTTCTCGGGGAAGGGGACACTTGTTTTGTTTACACCGCAACTGTAAATACGTATACCAAGATGGCTGAGAAGGATACCAAGAAGGCTCCTAAGAAGAAACCAGCGACCCATCCGCCTGCTGCTGAGATGGTTATGACAGCAATCAGCGAATTGAAGGAGCGGAATGGATCTTCGCTCCAGGCAATCAAGAAGTACATCGAGCAGAACTTCGATGTCCAGATGGACCGACAGCTCATATTCATCAAGAAGGCTCTAAAGGCTGGTGTGGAGAAGGGCAAACTTACGCAGACGAAGGGTAAAGGTGCTTCGGGGTCATTCAAGTTGAATGTGCAAGCAGCCAAGGCACAAGCAGCGGAGAAGGCCAAGAAGGAGAAAGAGAGAGCCAAACAGCAAGCACAGCGGGAGAAGGAAAAGGCGAAATCTGCAGCCCAGAAGGAGAAGAAGCAGAAGGCAGCCGCCGCTAAGAAGGCAAAGGCAGCACCAAAGAAAGTGAAGAAGCCTGCAAAGAAGACTAAGACCACTGAGAAGAAAGAAAAGAAAAAGACACCAAAGAAGAAAGTCCCTGCCAAGAAGTCGACACCCAAGAAGGCAGTAACCAAGAAGCCAAAGGCTTCGAACCCCAAGAAACCCGCAGCAAAGAAAGTAGCGGCAAAGAAATCCAAGTGATTTCTGCATAGCCACTTTCCAGTGCCAACAAAACGGCTCTTTTCAGAGCCACCAAATTTCCAAGAAAGAATACCTGTCTGTATGAAAAAAAATAATATAAAGAAATATTCTTATAGCATTGTCCATATTGTGGCAATCCTATGGTATAAACCTTAAAAAATGATGAAATGTGAGGATTGTGTATTCATTCAAATTATAAAGTAGCCACGGAATTATGAAATGTAACATTATAAGAAGAATGAAAAAGAAGGGGGTGTTTAAATGGTGGGCGGGATGTGAATGACATATAAAGGTATGAAAATGTATATGTACTAACTATCTATAAAAATTACATAATAGGAAACAATATATATATATATATATATATATGAATAAAATCGAAGAGACAGAATCAAAGGTCAAAATGAAGAAAACGAAATATATGCAAGTGCAAAGAATATGAGGGGGTCGGTATTACTGGAGGATTTAAAATGCATACATTTGAAATATTGCCTTATATTCGAGTACTATGTACAATGTCTTCCGAAAATTATGCGATTTTTTCCCCCCGAAGGATCATTATTCCGTGCGTTTTCAGGGCGGGGACTCTTTTCAGAAATTATATCGGCGTCGGCACAAGGGGGCGCTCTGAATTCGCCGGCGGGTCGGCGCGGTGACGAATTTCGTCACCCACGTCCGCAATCCGACCACAATTGCCGCTGCTCTCGCTTTTTAACTCATTCGCTCAGCGTAACATCCAGTCTTCAGTATCGTACACAACTAGCTCTCATTCATCAAGATGTCAGGTCGCGGAAAAGGAGGAAAGGGTCTCGGAAAGGGTGGTGCCAAGCGTCATCGCAAGGTTCTCCGAGACAACATCCAAGGTATCACGAAGCCTGCTATCCGCCGTCTAGCAAGAAGAGGTGGAGTCAAGAGGATCTCTGGTCTCATCTACGAAGAGACACGCGGTGTACTGAAAGTCTTCTTGGAGAATGTCATCCGTGATGCCGTCACCTACTGTGAGCATGCCAAGCGCAAGACTGTCACAGCCATGGACGTGGTCTATGCACTAAAGAGGCAGGGCCGTACTCTGTACGGTTTCGGCGGCTAATCTAACCATATGGTTATGACTACAAATAACGGCTCTTTTCAGAGCCACCACATGAGCAAGAAAGAATGCTGTTGATTTTAATTAATGACTAGATAATGATATAAATTAATCCGAGATTAAATGAATTTTATCTTTGCGTATATTGCAATGTAGGTCAAGAATGATTAGGGGATAATTTCAGATATTTATATGAATAATTTCAGATATTCATATACATGGTAATATATAAAAATATAAAATATCATGTACCAGTGAATACTAAATAACTTACAAACAGCACTATCATCATATTGCCTTAAACCGAGTGCGATTCACACGTAGCTAGCCAAAGAGGTGCGGGTCAGATTCAGAGTTGTGGTACGGTTTCGTTTTTTTTTAATAGCAATTATATAGGAATATTTACAACATTTGAACGAAAAGAAGAGTTCCATTACATAGCAACAAGATGCAAAAAATGTTGTTTTTTGTCATGACCAATGACGAACAAAAATATATTATTCATAGATCGCTGCAATATAACCTTGGTGAACTGTATACTTCGTAATGATCATAAGCAAGAAATATAAACAACACGGCAGCGATAAAAAATGTATGCATCATATGCGTTATAATGTAATTAAACGACTATGATATAAACGATAACTAGTGTAAAGTCTCGATTTCTTTCAAGTAATCGAACGGCCGTGGATATACTTGGGATAGGGCGAGGTAGGTAGAGAAAAGAGATTGGGTGACAGACGGAGAGAGAGTGAACATTTTTTTTACAGGAAAATGTTAGCCTTCGCCCCTGGTTATCTATCCAGGTCGCTGTTAAGTCAGATTTTGCCAACTAAAAAAAAAACGGCGTAAACTTCTTATTCTAGTTTAAGAAAATCCAGATCATTAGGCGTGGTTTTTTCGATTTAATTAAAATCAGGTACTTTTCAACGAGAGTTTGTGCCGTTAATTAGGAATAAGGAATATTTATCTTTATAGAGGAACATTTACAATAAAGATGAATTTGTATTTTGACAGGTTCGCAGGGAGGCATTTTTTGGTATGTCTTGATGAAGTAAATTGATAAGTAAAAATGGAAAAAAATATCACCATTTTCAATTTTCACGATACCCAGTTAAAAACCAGGTCATTATTTTGTGCAACTTTACCAGGAAAGGGAACAATTTTAATTCCACCCGATAAAAATTGTACAAGTTGTAACGACATATCGCCACTTGCCGTCAGTGGGCCTATTACATCACAACAAGTCGTCGCTTTCGTCTCCATCATCATAATTGTACTCTTTTCTATGTGGATATTGATTAAAAAACATATAGATTTCGCTCAGCATAGAGTTTAGCATATGTAATAAACTGGGATGTTGTCCTGTTTTCGAAAGAGTTTTTACTGATCCCTAAAGTCGGTCAAAACAAAATAAGAAGAAAATAGAATCACCACACTAATTGCTCACTTACAATACTCTGTCGCCATCTCTCGACCAGGGGCAGTACAGGCGCCAATTGGCCAATGAATGAAAGACCGGGGCTCATTTGCATACGGACCGAACCGCGCCGCACCCGGACGCGGTGTATAAATAGGGCTATTGGGACGGTGCACTCGCATTAGCAACAGAATATCTGATCGACGCACACGTTTCGCTACATTCTTCACATACCAGCTTACATTCATCATGGCTCCAACAGGTCAAGTTGCCAAGAAAGGTTCCAAGAAAGCAGTCAAGGCGCCCCGGCCCAGCGGTGGCAAGAAAAGGCACAGGAAAAGGAAGGAGAGCTACGGAATCTACATCTACAAGGTCCTCAAGCAGGTTCACCCCGATACTGGAATCTCTAGCCGGGCCATGACGATCATGAACAGCTTCGTCAACGACATCTTTGAGCGAATTGCCGGCGAATCTTCTCGGCTGGCCAAATACAACAAGAAGTCAACCATCAGCAGTCGTGAGATCCAGACCGCTGTCCGCCTACTTCTTCCAGGGGAGCTTGCTAAGCACGCCGTGAGTGAGGGCACCAAAGCGGTGACGAAGTATACCACATCTAAATAGAGAGAGTTCTACTCTCTGTACAAACAACGGCCCTTTTCAGGGCCACACAAATATTCAAGAAAGAATGCATTATGTAGTATAAGCATTATGATAAGCATTATGATAATAAATAAGCGTAAATAAGGAATAAATAAGCATATGAATGAACGGTGGAATATATTAAACAAATAATATTAAAATAAGATGCAATAAAATGCAATAACTTAAATAAATTAAAATAAGATGCAATAAAATGCAATAACTTAAATAAATTAAAATAAAATGCAATAACTAAAAGGGTGCCGATGATTAGGCATGATCATGGAAAAAAGTATTGATGCGGGTCTATATTCGTGTGTTTATGAATGCATGCATAGAGTTATAAATAAATACTGAATAAGGGGAGTCGGGGGACACAGGAGGCAAAGAAAGTCCACACTAGCATGTTTGAGAAGGCAGGAGTAAGGAGGGGGGGGTGGTGTCTTGATTATTCATTCACACATGGTGCCCCTTTTCCTCAATTTCTTTTACCTATAACTTCGGCACCCCATTGGTGTCTTCACTCACGCAGTGCCGTTATGAACAGCGCCACCTTCCGATAAAAATAAATGACGGCACCCTATCACGCTTCGCGCGTTATGACAATAGAACAACCCAACTGACCAATCACAAGAGCTCTGCGGACGGCGCCGTCGGGTTTGGGATCTCGCGTTGCTCATATAAATAGCGATCATTTTTCAGCAGCAGTCACTCATCTCGTTTTCTACGTTCGATTCGCAGACTTACCATCAGACAAGTAACCAACCATGGCACGCACGAAGCAGACGGCTCGCAAATCTACCGGAGGGAAGGCTCCCCGAAAGCAGTTGGCAACCAAGGCGGCCAGGAAGAGTGCTCCAGCCACCGGAGGCGTTAAAAAACCACATAGGTACAGGCCTGGAACTGTCGCCCTGAGAGAGATCCGCCGCTACCAGAAAAGCACCGAGCTTCTGATCCGAAAACTCCCATTCCAGCGGCTAGTGAGGGAGATTGCCCAGGACTTCAAAACAGAGCTCCGCTTCCAGAGTTCCGCCGTGATGGCCCTTCAAGAAGCTAGCGAGGCCTATCTGGTCGGGCTATTTGAAGATACCAACCTGTGCGCCATCCATGCCAAGAGAGTTACCATCATGCCGAAAGATATCCAGCTGGCCCGTCGAATCCGCGGAGAACGCGCCTAGAGCGCCAATGCACTACAGCCTGTATGGCATTCCAAAACGGCTCTTTTCAGAGCCACCATAACATCACGAAAGAATCACTGCTATAATATATATTAATACGATATGTAATATATAAATAATAAATAGAAATACAGAATCCTTTTGATAATTGATATATACAATAGAAACAATGCACATTTTACATAATACTGGGCCGTGATATAAGGTCGGGATTTTTTAATTACATATAGAAAGTTCATTAGAGGGAGCGGGAGAAAGGGGGGGGGGGTAATTACCTGTATTTGATGAAGAGTGAGTGCGTATGTCACATGCCACTGTCCATATATTGCCGTGCCTTGCACCATGACACCCTCTTCCCCTCTGTTCCTATTGAAATTAGAGGAAAAAAATAAACCATTGATAAAATCACAGGAACAGTCCATACGTAGTTTTAATCATTTTTTTTCAAATAAAAGAAATGGGGAATCGCCAGGTTTTCCTTTCTGTTATTTGAATGTAGGATTTATATAGGTTAGTCGGTATACTTTTCCTAATAAATATATTATATGGAGTACATAATCATTTCTTTTTTCAAGTGGGTTTCTTTGTAATTTTTTTAAAATAAGAATTCACTTGTCATTCTGTTATTAGAATATAAAATACATGTATTCGCTAATTCTATCGTATTTTACTCAGATCCTATGCAGCAATATTGCAACATAGTCACGAGCTTCTAAATTGAGTTGCGTGCTCGATTATTTCATATCAAATGTTGGTGTGCACGTCATCATTTTTTTCAAGAAAATGAAATAAGTGGTGCACGTGGAGGAGGAGGTTTAAATTGGGTTCCTCAGTCGATTAGTGGTGCACGTGAGGGAGTATGGTTAGCTAAAGTACAAAATGAGAATGAATGCGTCGCATGATGGCAGCATTCACGATATTCATTTTTTTTAGGCGCCCGGACCACGGACAGCGGTCAGCGTACCGCTGATTGGTTGATAGTCACAATAGCCCGGCGGTCAACGCGAACGCCACATCGCGTATAAAAAGGCAGAAAAAAGCAGTGAGTAGTCATTACACAAATGCACATTGCTCCGGTCTAATCTTCAATTCGCTGTCGTCTCATCTCATTAATAAAACATCATGTCTGGAAGAGGAAAGAGTGGAAAGGCACGAACCAAGGCAAAGACTCGCTCATCCCGTGCTGGTCTTCAGTTCCCAGTGGGACGTGTTCACCGATTTCTTCGCAAGGGCAGTTATGCACAGAGGGTAGGCGCTGGAGCACCCGTCTACATGGCTGCAGTACTGGAGTACCTGACTGCCGAAATCTTGGAACTCGCCGGCAATGCTGCTCGTGACAACAAGAAGTCAAGGATCATCCCTCGTCACCTTCAGCTCGCCGTACGCAACGACGAGGAACTGAACAAACTATTGGGTGGTGTGACAATCGCCCAAGGTGGTGTACTGCCAAACATCCAAGCCGTGTTGCTTCCAAAGAAGACTGCAAAATCAAGCTAGCTTGCTTCTACAAAACCAAACCAAACAACGGCCCTTTTAAGGGCCACTAATTATTCACGAAAGAATCTTGTTGTTTTTTATGTAAAATAAAGTTCCCCGATATCAAAATGTCCACATGGTCGAACACCCCCCCCCCCTCTCTCTCTCTCCCTCTCTCTCTATCTATCCCTCTGTCTCTTACTGGCTCTATACAAATAATAAGGTAAATAACGCAAAAATGGTTAACGAGACCTCAGTGAGGCTCAAGAAGTAAACGTAAAAAATGAAATGAAATGAAACGATTCTTACAAATCTGGCAATATGAAATTTGAAAAAAATGGGAGGGGTGTGGTCGAAGATGAAATAGTAGAAGTAGTAGAAGCAGTAGTAGTATACCAAAGTCAAGAAGTAACAAAAAAAAGTTTTGGAATGGCAAAACTTGTACCATTATTCAGATTACAATATATTATGTCGCAGATTGTTGTTGTCGTCGAGCGCCCCCTTGTGGCGAAATTTTCCTTGTCTCGGTGTTCTGCATGGCGTTATATTGAGAAGCTGTAGTTACTATGCTATACAATACTGGATAAAGATTTTTAATGTATTCATATACGTGTGTTTTAAAGTGGGTACGACGAAAAATATAGAAATAAATAGCGTTTAGAAATTCGAGTTTGTCTTCGAATAGGGAAATGACAGAAGCGGCAATGATGATGATGACGATGATGATAACAATGATAATAATAAATAATAATAATGATGATGATAATAACAATAAGAAGAAGAAGAAAAGAAGAAGACGAAGAAAAAGAAGAAGAAGACGAAGAAAAAGAAGAAGAAAAAGAATAAGAAAAGAAGAAGAAGGAGAAGAAGAAGAAAAAAAAAGAAGAAGACTCTTTTTTGAGTGAAGCTAGTGAAGCGGGCGACACAGTGGTGGTGGTGCTGGCAACCTGGGGAGGTTTCCTACCACGTACGCAACCATGACGTATAATGATGATTTCTCGGGGAAGGGGACACTTGTTTTGTTTACACCGCAACTGTAAATACGTATACCAAGATGGCTGAGAAGGATACCAAGAAGGCTCCTAAGAAGAAACCAGCGACCCATCCGCCTGCTGCTGAGATGGTTATGACAGCAATCAGCGAATTGAAGGAGCGGAATGGATCTTCGCTCCAGGCAATCAAGAAGTACATCGAGCAGAACTTCGATGTCCAGATGGACCGACAGCTCATATTCATCAAGAAGGCTCTAAAGGCTGGTGTGGAGAAGGGCAAACTTACGCAGACGAAGGGTAAAGGTGCTTCGGGGTCATTCAAGTTGAATGTGCAAGCAGCCAAGGCACAAGCAGCGGAGAAGGCCAAGAAGGAGAAAGAGAGAGCCAAACAGCAAGCACAGCGGGAGAAGGAAAAGGCGAAATCTGCAGCCCAGAAGGAGAAGAAGCAGAAGGCAGCCGCCGCTAAGAAGGCAAAGGCAGCACCAAAGAAAGTGAAGAAGCCTGCAAAGAAGACTAAGACCACTGAGAAGAAAGAAAAGAAAAAGACACCAAAGAAGAAAGTCCCTGCCAAGAAGTCGACACCCAAGAAGGCAGTAACCAAGAAGCCAAAGGCTTCGAACCCCAAGAAACCCGCAGCAAAGAAAGTAGCGGCAAAGAAATCCAAGTGATTTCTGCATAGCCACTTTCCAGTGCCAACAAAACGGCTCTTTTCAGAGCCACCAAATTTCCAAGAAAGAATACCTGTCTGTATGAAAAAAAATAATATAAAGAAATATTCTTATAGCATTGTCCATATTGTGGCAATCCTATGGTATAAACCTTAAAAAATGATGAAATGTGAGGATTGTGTATTCATTCAAATTATAAAGTAGCCACGGAATTATGAAATGTAACATTATAAGAAGAATGAAAAAGAAGGGGGTGTTTAAATGGTGGGCGGGATGTGAATGACATATAAAGGTATGAAAATGTATATGTACTAACTATCTATAAAAATTACATAATAGGAAACAATATATATATATATATATATATATGAATAAAATCGAAGAGACAGAATCAAAGGTCAAAATGAAGAAAACGAAATATATGCAAGTGCAAAGAATATGAGGGGGTCGGTATTACTGGAGGATTTAAAATGCATACATTTGAAATATTGCCTTATATTCGAGTACTATGTACAATGTCTTCCGAAAATTATGCGATTTTTTCCCCCCGAAGGATCATTATTCCGTGCGTTTTCAGGGCGGGGACTCTTTTCAGAAATTATATCGGCGTCGGCACAAGGGGGCGCTCTGAATTCGCCGGCGGGTCGGCGCGGTGACGAATTTCGTCACCCACGTCCGCAATCCGACCACAATTGCCGCTGCTCTCGCTTTTTAACTCATTCGCTCAGCGTAACATCCAGTCTTCAGTATCGTACACAACTAGCTCTCATTCATCAAGATGTCAGGTCGCGGAAAAGGAGGAAAGGGTCTCGGAAAGGGTGGTGCCAAGCGTCATCGCAAGGTTCTCCGAGACAACATCCAAGGTATCACGAAGCCTGCTATCCGCCGTCTAGCAAGAAGAGGTGGAGTCAAGAGGATCTCTGGTCTCATCTACGAAGAGACACGCGGTGTACTGAAAGTCTTCTTGGAGAATGTCATCCGTGATGCCGTCACCTACTGTGAGCATGCCAAGCGCAAGACTGTCACAGCCATGGACGTGGTCTATGCACTAAAGAGGCAGGGCCGTACTCTGTACGGTTTCGGCGGCTAATCTAACCATATGGTTATGACTACAAATAACGGCTCTTTTCAGAGCCACCACATGAGCAAGAAAGAATGCTGTTGATTTTAATTAATGACTAGATAATGATATAAATTAATCCGAGATTAAATGAATTTTATCTTTGCGTATATTGCAATGTAGGTCAAGAATGATTAGGGGATAATTTCAGATATTTATATGAATAATTTCAGATATTCATATACATGGTAATATATAAAAATATAAAATATCATGTACCAGTGAATACTAAATAACTTACAAACAGCACTATCATCATATTGCCTTAAACCGAGTGCGATTCACACGTAGCTAGCCAAAGAGGTGCGGGTCAGATTCAGAGTTGTGGTACGGTTTCGTTTTTTTTTAATAGCAATTATATAGGAATATTTACAACATTTGAACGAAAAGAAGAGTTCCATTACATAGCAACAAGATGCAAAAAATGTTGTTTTTTGTCATGACCAATGACGAACAAAAATATATTATTCATAGATCGCTGCAATATAACCTTGGTGAACTGTATACTTCGTAATGATCATAAGCAAGAAATATAAACAACACGGCAGCGATAAAAAATGTATGCATCATATGCGTTATAATGTAATTAAACGACTATGATATAAACGATAACTAGTGTAAAGTCTCGATTTCTTTCAAGTAATCGAACGGCCGTGGATATACTTGGGATAGGGCGAGGTAGGTAGAGAAAAGAGATTGGGTGACAGACGGAGAGAGAGTGAACATTTTTTTTACAGGAAAATGTTAGCCTTCGCCCCTGGTTATCTATCCAGGTCGCTGTTAAGTCAGATTTTGCCAACTAAAAAAAAAACGGCGTAAACTTCTTATTCTAGTTTAAGAAAATCCAGATCATTAGGCGTGGTTTTTTCGATTTAATTAAAATCAGGTACTTTTCAACGAGAGTTTGTGCCGTTAATTAGGAATAAGGAATATTTATCTTTATAGAGGAACATTTACAATAAAGATGAATTTGTATTTTGACAGGTTCGCAGGGAGGCATTTTTTGGTATGTCTTGATGAAGTAAATTGATAAGTAAAAATGGAAAAAAATATCACCATTTTCAATTTTCACGATACCCAGTTAAAAACCAGGTCATTATTTTGTGCAACTTTACCAGGAAAGGGAACAATTTTAATTCCACCCGATAAAAATTGTACAAGTTGTAACGACATATCGCCACTTGCCGTCAGTGGGCCTATTACATCACAACAAGTCGTCGCTTTCGTCTCCATCATCATAATTGTACTCTTTTCTATGTGGATATTGATTAAAAAACATATAGATTTCGCTCAGCATAGAGTTTAGCATATGTAATAAACTGGGATGTTGTCCTGTTTTCGAAAGAGTTTTTACTGATCCCTAAAGTCGGTCAAAACAAAATAAGAAGAAAATAGAATCACCACACTAATTGCTCACTTACAATACTCTGTCGCCATCTCTCGACCAGGGGCAGTACAGGCGCCAATTGGCCAATGAATGAAAGACCGGGGCTCATTTGCATACGGACCGAACCGCGCCGCACCCGGACGCGGTGTATAAATAGGGCTATTGGGACGGTGCACTCGCATTAGCAACAGAATATCTGATCGACGCACACGTTTCGCTACATTCTTCACATACCAGCTTACATTCATCATGGCTCCAACAGGTCAAGTTGCCAAGAAAGGTTCCAAGAAAGCAGTCAAGGCGCCCCGGCCCAGCGGTGGCAAGAAAAGGCACAGGAAAAGGAAGGAGAGCTACGGAATCTACATCTACAAGGTCCTCAAGCAGGTTCACCCCGATACTGGAATCTCTAGCCGGGCCATGACGATCATGAACAGCTTCGTCAACGACATCTTTGAGCGAATTGCCGGCGAATCTTCTCGGCTGGCCAAATACAACAAGAAGTCAACCATCAGCAGTCGTGAGATCCAGACCGCTGTCCGCCTACTTCTTCCAGGGGAGCTTGCTAAGCACGCCGTGAGTGAGGGCACCAAAGCGGTGACGAAGTATACCACATCTATATAGAGAGAGTTCTACTCTCTGTACAAACAACGGCCCTTTTCAGGGCCACACAAATATTCAAGAAAGAATGCATTATGTAGTATAAGCATTATGATAAGCATTATGATAATAAATAAGCGTAAATAAGGAATAAATAAGCATATGAATGAACGGTGGATATATATTAAACAAATAATATTAAAATAAGATGCAATAATATGCAATAACTTAAATAAATTAAAATAAGATGCAATAAAATGCAATAACTTAAATAAATTAAAATAAAATGCAATAACTAAAAGGGTGCCGATGATTAGGCATGATCATGGAAAAAAGTATTGATGCGGGTCTATATTCGTGTGTTTATGAATGCATGCATAGAGTTATAAATAAAATACTGAATAAGGGGAGTCGGGGGACACAGGAGGCAAAGAAGTCCACACTAGCATGTTTGAGAAGGCAGGAGTAAGGAGGGGGGGGTGGTGTCTTGATTATTCATTCACACATGATGCCCCTTTTCCTCAATTTCTTTTACCTATAACTTCGGCACCCATTGGTGTCTTCACTCACGCAGTGCCGTTATGAACAGCGCCACCTTCCGATAAAAATAAATGACGGCACCCTATCACGCTTCGCGCGTTATGACAATAGAAAAACCCAACTGACCCAATCACAAGAGCTCTGCGGACGGCGCCGTCGGGTTTGGGATCTCGCGTTGCTCATATAAATAGCGATCATTTTTCAGCAGCAGTCACTCATCTCGTTTTCTACGTTCGATTCGCAGACTTACCATCAGACAAGTAACCAACCATGGCACGCACGAAGCAGACGGCTCGCAAATCTACCGGAGGGAAGGCTCCCCGAAAGCAGTTGGCAACCAAGGCGGCCAGGAAGAGTGCTCCAGCCACCGGAGGCGTTAAAAAACCACATAGGTACAGGCCTGGAACTGTCGCCCTGAGAGAGATCCGCCGCTACCAGAAAAGCACCGAGCTTCTGATCCGAAAACTCCCATTCCAGCGGCTAGTGAGGGAGATTGCCCAGGACTTCAAAACAGAGCTCCGCTTCCAGAGTTCCGCCGTGATGGCCCTTCAAGAAGCTAGCGAGGCCTATCTGGTCGGGCTATTTGAAGATACCAACCTGTGCGCCATCCATGCCAAGAGATGTTACCATCATGCCGAAAGATATCCAGCTGGCCCGTCGAATCCGCGGAGAACGCGCCTAGAGCGCCAATGCACTACAGCCTGTATGGCATTCCAAAACGGCTCTTTTCAGAGCCACCATAACATCACGAAAGAATCACTGCTATAATATATATTAATACGATATGTAATATATAAATAATAAATAGAAATACAGAATCCTTTTGATAATTGATATATACAATAGAAACAATGCACATTTTACATAATACTGGGCCGTGATATAAGGTCGGGATTTTTTAATTACATATAGAAAGTTCATTAGAGGGAGCGGGAGAAAGGTGGGGGGGGGTAATTACCTGTATTTGATGAAGAGTGAGTGCGTATGTCACATGCCACTGTCCATATATTGCCGTGCCTTGCACCATGACACCCTCTTCCCCTCTGTTCCTATTGAAATTAGAGGAAAAAAATAAACCATTGATAAAATCACAGGAACAGTCCATACGTAGTTTTAATCATTTTTTTTCAAATAAAAGAAATGGGGAATCGCCAGGTTTTCCTTTCTGTTATTTGAATGTAGGATTTATATAGGTTAGTCGGTATACTTTTCCTAATAAATATATTATATGGAGTACATAATCATTTCTTTTTTCAAGTGGGTTTCTTTGTAATTTTTTTAAAATAAGAATTCACTTGTCATTCTGTTATTAGAATATAAAATACATGTATTCGCTAATTCTATCGTATTTTACTCAGATCCTATGCAGCAATATTGCAACATAGTCACGAGCTTCTAAATTGAGTTGCGTGCTCGATTATTTCATATCAAATGTTGGTGTGCACGTCATCATTTTTTTCAAGAAAATGAAATAAGTGGTGCACGTGGAGGAGGAGGTTTAAATTGGGTTCCTCAGTCGATTAGTGGTGCACGTGAGGGAGTATGGTTAGCTAAAGTACAAAATGAGAATGAATGCGTCGCATGATGGCAGCATTCACGATATTCATTTTTTTTAGGCGCCCGGACCACGGACAGCGGTCAGCGTACCGCTGATTGGTTGATAGTCACAATAGCCCGGCGGTCAACGCGAACGCCACATCGCGTATAAAAAGGCAGAAAAAAGCAGTGAGTAGTCATTACACAAATGCACATTGCTCCGGTCTAATCTTCAATTCGCTGTCGTCTCATCTCATTAATAAAACATCATGTCTGGAAGAGGAAAGAGTGGAAAGGCACGAACCAAGGCAAAGACTCGCTCATCCCGTGCTGGTCTTCAGTTCCCAGTGGGACGTGTTCACCGATTTCTTCGCAAGGGCAGTTATGCACAGAGGGTAGGCGCTGGAGCACCCGTCTACATGGCTGCAGTACTGGAGTACCTGACTGCCGAAATCTTGGAACTCGCCGGCAATGCTGCTCGTGACAACAAGAAGTCAAGGATCATCCCTCGTCACCTTCAGCTCGCCGTACGCAACGACGAGGAACTGAACAAACTATTGGGTGGTGTGACAATCGCCCAAGGTGGTGTACTGCCAAACATCCAAGCCGTGTTGCTTCCAAAGAAGACTGCAAAATCAAGCTAGCTTGCTTCTACAAAACCAAACCAAACAACGGCCCTTTTAAGGGCCACTAATTATTCACGAAAGAATCTTGTTGTTTTTTATGTAAAATAAAGTTCCCCGATATCAAAATGTCCACATGGTCGAACACCCCCCCCCCCTCTCTCTCTCTCCCTCTCTCTCTATCTATCCCTCTGTCTCTTACTGGCTCTATACAAATAATAAGGTAAATAACGCAAAAATGGTTAACGAGACCTCAGTGAGGCTCAAGAAGTAAACGTAAAAAATGAAATGAAATGAAACGATTCTTACAAATCTGGCAATATGAAATTTGAAAAAAATGGGAGGGGTGTGGTCGAAGATGAAATAGTAGAAGTAGTAGAAGCAGTAGTAGTATACCAAAGTCAAGAAGTAACAAAAAAAAGTTTTGGAATGGCAAAACTTGTACCATTATTCAGATTACAATATATTATGTCGCAGATTGTTGTTGTCGTCGAGCGCCCCCTTGTGGCGAAATTTTCCTTGTCTCGGTGTTCTGCATGGCGTTATATTGAGAAGCTGTAGTTACTATGCTATACAATACTGGATAAAGATTTTTAATGTATTCATATACGTGTGTTTTAAAGTGGGTACGACGAAAAATATAGAAATAAATAGCGTTTAGAAATTCGAGTTTGTCTTCGAATAGGGAAATGACAGAAGCGGCAATGATGATGATGACGATGATGATAACAATGATAATAATAAATAATAATAATGATGATGATAATAACAATAAGAAGAAGAAAAGAAGAAGACGAAGAAAAAGAAGAAGAAGACGAAGAAAAAGAAGAAGAAAAAGAATAAGAAAAGAAGAAGAAGGAGAAGAAGAAGAAAAAAAAAGAAGAAGACTCTTTTTTGAGTGAAGCTAGTGAAGCGGGCGACACAGTGGTGGTGGTGCTGGCAACCTGGGGAGGTTTCCTACCACGTACGCAACCATGACGTATAATGATGATTTCTCGGGGAAGGGGACACTTGTTTTGTTTACACCGCAACTGTAAATACGTATACCAAGATGGCTGAGAAGGATACCAAGAAGGCTCCTAAGAAGAAACCAGCGACCCATCCGCCTGCTGCTGAGATGGTTATGACAGCAATCAGCGAATTGAAGGAGCGGAATGGATCTTCGCTCCAGGCAATCAAGAAGTACATCGAGCAGAACTTCGATGTCCAGATGGACCGACAGCTCATATTCATCAAGAAGGCTCTAAAGGCTGGTGTGGAGAAGGGCAAACTTACGCAGACGAAGGGTAAAGGTGCTTCGGGGTCATTCAAGTTGAATGTGCAAGCAGCCAAGGCACAAGCAGCGGAGAAGGCCAAGAAGGAGAAAGAGAGAGCCAAACAGCAAGCACAGCGGGAGAAGGAAAAGGCGAAATCTGCAGCCCAGAAGGAGAAGAAGCAGAAGGCAGCCGCCGCTAAGAAGGCAAAGGCAGCACCAAAGAAAGTGAAGAAGCCTGCAAAGAAGACTAAGACCACTGAGAAGAAAGAAAAGAAAAAGACACCAAAGAAGAAAGTCCCTGCCAAGAAGTCGACACCCAAGAAGGCAGTAACCAAGAAGCCAAAGGCTTCGAACCCCAAGAAACCCGCAGCAAAGAAAGTAGCGGCAAAGAAATCCAAGTGATTTCTGCATAGCCACTTTCCAGTGCCAACAAAACGGCTCTTTTCAGAGCCACCAAATTTCCAAGAAAGAATACCTGTCTGTATGAAAAAAAATAATATAAAGAAATATTCTTATAGCATTGTCCATATTGTGGCAATCCTATGGTATAAACCTTAAAAAATGATGAAATGTGAGGATTGTGTATTCATTCAAATTATAAAGTAGCCACGGAATTATGAAATGTAACATTATAAGAAGAATGAAAAAGAAGGGGGTGTTTAAATGGTGGGCGGGATGTGAATGACATATAAAGGTATGAAAATGTATATGTACTAACTATCTATAAAAATTACATAATAGGAAACAATATATATATATATATATATATATGAATAAAATCGAAGAGACAGAATCAAAGGTCAAAATGAAGAAAACGAAATATATGCAAGTGCAAAGAATATGAGGGGGTCGGTATTACTGGAGGATTTAAAATGCATACATTTGAAATATTGCCTTATATTCGAGTACTATGTACAATGTCTTCCGAAAATTATGCGATTTTTTCCCCCCGAAGGATCATTATTCCGTGCGTTTTCAGGGCGGGGACTCTTTTCAGAAATTATATCGGCGTCGGCACAAGGGGGCGCTCTGAATTCGCCGGCGGGTCGGCGCGGTGACGAATTTCGTCACCCACGTCCGCAATCCGACCACAATTGCCGCTGCTCTCGCTTTTTAACTCATTCGCTCAGCGTAACATCCAGTCTTCAGTATCGTACACAACTAGCTCTCATTCATCAAGATGTCAGGTCGCGGAAAAGGAGGAAAGGGTCTCGGAAAGGGTGGTGCCAAGCGTCATCGCAAGGTTCTCCGAGACAACATCCAAGGTATCACGAAGCCTGCTATCCGCCGTCTAGCAAGAAGAGGTGGAGTCAAGAGGATCTCTGGTCTCATCTACGAAGAGACACGCGGTGTACTGAAAGTCTTCTTGGAGAATGTCATCCGTGATGCCGTCACCTACTGTGAGCATGCCAAGCGCAAGACTGTCACAGCCATGGACGTGGTCTATGCACTAAAGAGGCAGGGCCGTACTCTGTACGGTTTCGGCGGCTAATCTAACCATATGGTTATGACTACAAATAACGGCTCTTTTCAGAGCCACCACATGAGCAAGAAAGAATGCTGTTGATTTTAATTAATGACTAGATAATGATATAAATTAATCCGAGATTAAATGAATTTTATCTTTGCGTATATTGCAATGTAGGTCAAGAATGATTAGGGGATAATTTCAGATATTTATATGAATAATTTCAGATATTCATATACATGGTAATATATAAAAATATAAAATATCATGTACCAGTGAATACTAAATAACTTACAAACAGCACTATCATCATATTGCCTTAAACCGAGTGCGATTCACACGTAGCTAGCCAAAGAGGTGCGGGTCAGATTCAGAGTTGTGGTACGGTTTCGTTTTTTTTTAATAGCAATTATATAGGAATATTTACAACATTTGAACGAAAAGAAGAGTTCCATTACATAGCAACAAGATGCAAAAAATGTTGTTTTTTGTCATGACCAATGACGAACAAAAATATATTATTCATAGATCGCTGCAATATAACCTTGGTGAACTGTATACTTCGTAATGATCATAAGCAAGAAATATAAACAACACGGCAGCGATAAAAAATGTATGCATCATATGCGTTATAATGTAATTAAACGACTATGATATAAACGATAACTAGTGTAAAGTCTCGATTTCTTTCAAGTAATCGAACGGCCGTGGATATACTTGGGATAGGGCGAGGTAGGTAGAGAAAAGAGATTGGGTGACAGACGGAGAGAGAGTGAACATTTTTTTTACAGGAAAATGTTAGCCTTCGCCCCTGGTTATCTATCCAGGTCGCTGTTAAGTCAGATTTTGCCAACTAAAAAAAAAACGGCGTAAACTTCTTATTCTAGTTTAAGAAAATCCAGATCATTAGGCGTGGTTTTTTCGATTTAATTAAAATCAGGTACTTTTCAACGAGAGTTTGTGCCGTTAATTAGGAATAAGGAATATTTATCTTTATAGAGGAACATTTACAATAAAGATGAATTTGTATTTTGACAGGTTCGCAGGGAGGCATTTTTTGGTATGTCTTGATGAAGTAAATTGATAAGTAAAAATGGAAAAAAATATCACCATTTTCAATTTTCACGATACCCAGTTAAAAACCAGGTCATTATTTTGTGCAACTTTACCAGGAAAGGGAACAATTTTAATTCCACCCGATAAAAATTGTACAAGTTGTAACGACATATCGCCACTTGCCGTCAGTGGGCCTATTACATCACAACAAGTCGTCGCTTTCGTCTCCATCATCATAATTGTACTCTTTTCTATGTGGATATTGATTAAAAAACATATAGATTTCGCTCAGCATAGAGTTTAGCATATGTAATAAACTGGGATGTTGTCCTGTTTTCGAAAGAGTTTTTACTGATCCCTAAAGTCGGTCAAAACAAAATAAGAAGAAAATAGAATCACCACACTAATTGCTCACTTACAATACTCTGTCGCCATCTCTCGACCAGGGGCAGTACAGGCGCCAATTGGCCAATGAATGAAAGACCGGGGCTCATTTGCATACGGACCGAACCGCGCCGCACCCGGACGCGGTGTATAAATAGGGCTATTGGGACGGTGCACTCGCATTAGCAACAGAATATCTGATCGACGCACACGTTTCGCTACATTCTTCACATACCAGCTTACATTCATCATGGCTCCAACAGGTCAAGTTGCCAAGAAAGGTTCCAAGAAAGCAGTCAAGGCGCCCCGGCCCAGCGGTGGCAAGAAAAGGCACAGGAAAAGGAAGGAGAGCTACGGAATCTACATCTACAAGGTCCTCAAGCAGGTTCACCCCGATACTGGAATCTCTAGCCGGGCCATGACGATCATGAACAGCTTCGTCAACGACATCTTTGAGCGAATTGCCGGCGAATCTTCTCGGCTGGCCAAATACAACAAGAAGTCAACCATCAGCAGTCGTGAGATCCAGACCGCTGTCCGCCTACTTCTTCCAGGGGAGCTTGCTAAGCACGCCGTGAGTGAGGGCACCAAAGCGGTGACGAAGTATACCACATCTAAATAGAGAGAGTTCTACTCTCTGTACAAACAACGGCCCTTTTCAGGGCCACACAAATATTCAAGAAAGAATGCATTATGTAGTATAAGCATTATGATAAGCATTATGATAATAAATAAGCGTAAATAAGGAATAAATAAGCATATGAATGAACGGTGGAATATATTAAACAAATAATATTAAAATAAGATGCAATAAAATGCAATAACTTAAATAAATTAAAATAAGATGCAATAAAATGCAATAACTTAAATAAATTAAAATAAAATGCAATAACTAAAAGGGTGCCGATGATTAGGCATGATCATGGAAAAAAGTATTGATGCGGGTCTATATTCGTGTGTTTATGAATGCATGCATAGAGTTATAAATAAATACTGAATAAGGGGAGTCGGGGGACACAGGAGGCAAAGAAAGTCCACACTAGCATGTTTGAGAAGGCAGGAGTAAGGAGGGGGGGGTGGTGTCTTGATTATTCATTCACACATGATGCCCCTTTTCCTCAATTTCTTTTACCTATAACTTCGGCACCCCATTGGTGTCTTCACTCACGCAGTGCCGTTATGAACAGCGCCACCTTCCGATAAAAATAAATGACGGCACCCTATCACGCTTCGCGCGTTATGACAATAGAACAACCCAACTGACCAATCACAAGAGCTCTGCGGACGGCGCCGTCGGGTTTGGGATCTCGCGTTGCTCATATAAATAGCGATCATTTTTCAGCAGCAGTCACTCATCTCGTTTTCTACGTTCGATTCGCAGACTTACCATCAGACAAGTAACCAACCATGGCACGCACGAAGCAGACGGCTCGCAAATCTACCGGAGGGAAGGCTCCCCGAAAGCAGTTGGCAACCAAGGCGGCCAGGAAGAGTGCTCCAGCCACCGGAGGCGTTAAAAAACCACATAGGTACAGGCCTGGAACTGTCGCCCTGAGAGAGATCCGCCGCTACCAGAAAAGCACCGAGCTTCTGATCCGAAAACTCCCATTCCAGCGGCTAGTGAGGGAGATTGCCCAGGACTTCAAAACAGAGCTCCGCTTCCAGAGTTCCGCCGTGATGGCCCTTCAAGAAGCTAGCGAGGCCTATCTGGTCGGGCTATTTGAAGATACCAACCTGTGCGCCATCCATGCCAAGAGAGTTACCATCATGCCGAAAGATATCCAGCTGGCCCGTCGAATCCGCGGAGAACGCGCCTAGAGCGCCAATGCACTACAGCCTGTATGGCATTCCAAAACGGCTCTTTTCAGAGCCACCATAACATCACGAAAGAATCACTGCTATAATATATATTAATACGATATGTAATATATAAATAATAAATAGAAATACAGAATCCTTTTGATAATTGATATATACAATAGAAACAATGCACATTTTACATAATACTGGGCCGTGATATAAGGTCGGGATTTTTTAATTACATATAGAAAGTTCATTAGAGGGAGCGGGAGAAAGGGGGGGGGGGGTAATTACCTGTATTTGATGAAGAGTGAGTGCGTATGTCACATGCCACTGTCCATATATTGCCGTGCCTTGCACCATGACACCCTCTTCCCCTCTGTTCCTATTGAAATTAGAGGAAAAAAATAAACCATTGATAAAATCACAGGAACAGTCCATACGTAGTTTTAATCATTTTTTTTCAAATAAAAGAAATGGGGAATCGCCAGGTTTTCCTTTCTGTTATTTGAATGTAGGATTTATATAGGTTAGTCGGTATACTTTTCCTAATAAATATATTATATGGAGTACATAATCATTTCTTTTTTCAAGTGGGTTTCTTTGTAATTTTTTTAAAATAAGAATTCACTTGTCATTCTGTTATTAGAATATAAAATACATGTATTCGCTAATTCTATCGTATTTTACTCAGATCCTATGCAGCAATATTGCAACATAGTCACGAGCTTCTAAATTGAGTTGCGTGCTCGATTATTTCATATCAAATGTTGGTGTGCACGTCATCATTTTTTTCAAGAAAATGAAATAAGTGGTGCACGTGGAGGAGGAGGTTTAAATTGGGTTCCTCAGTCGATTAGTGGTGCACGTGAGGGAGTATGGTTAGCTAAAGTACAAAATGAGAATGAATGCGTCGCATGATGGCAGCATTCACGATATTCATTTTTTTTAGGCGCCCGGACCACGGACAGCGGTCAGCGTACCGCTGATTGGTTGATAGTCACAATAGCCCGGCGGTCAACGCGAACGCCACATCGCGTATAAAAAGGCAGAAAAAAGCAGTGAGTAGTCATTACACAAATGCACATTGCTCCGGTCTAATCTTCAATTCGCTGTCGTCTCATCTCATTAATAAAACATCATGTCTGGAAGAGGAAAGAGTGGAAAGGCACGAACCAAGGCAAAGACTCGCTCATCCCGTGCTGGTCTTCAGTTCCCAGTGGGACGTGTTCACCGATTTCTTCGCAAGGGCAGTTATGCACAGAGGGTAGGCGCTGGAGCACCCGTCTACATGGCTGCAGTACTGGAGTACCTGACTGCCGAAATCTTGGAACTCGCCGGCAATGCTGCTCGTGACAACAAGAAGTCAAGGATCATCCCTCGTCACCTTCAGCTCGCCGTACGCAACGACGAGGAACTGAACAAACTATTGGGTGGTGTGACAATCGCCCAAGGTGGTGTACTGCCAAACATCCAAGCCGTGTTGCTTCCAAAGAAGACTGCAAAATCAAGCTAGCTTGCTTCTACAAAACCAAACCAAACAACGGCCCTTTTAAGGGCCACTAATTATTCACGAAAGAATCTTGTTGTTTTTTATGTAAAATAAAGTTCCCCGATATCAAAATGTCCACATGGTCGAACACCCCCCCCCCCTCTCTCTCTCTCCCTCTCTCTCTATCTATCCCTCTGTCTCTTACTGGCTCTATACAAATAATAAGGTAAATAACGCAAAAATGGTTAACGAGACCTCAGTGAGGCTCAAGAAGTAAACGTAAAAAATGAAATGAAATGAAACGATTCTTACAAATCTGGCAATATGAAATTTGAAAAAAATGGGAGGGGTGTGGTCGAAGATGAAATAGTAGAAGTAGTAGAAGCAGTAGTAGTATACCAAAGTCAAGAAGTAACAAAAAAAAGTTTTGGAATGGCAAAACTTGTACCATTATTCAGATTACAATATATTATGTCGCAGATTGTTGTTGTCGTCGAGCGCCCCCTTGTGGCGAAATTTTCCTTGTCTCGGTGTTCTGCATGGCGTTATATTGAGAAGCTGTAGTTACTATGCTATACAATACTGGATAAAGATTTTTAATGTATTCATATACGTGTGTTTTAAAGTGGGTACGACGAAAAATATAGAAATAAATAGCGTTTAGAAATTCGAGTTTGTCTTCGAATAGGGAAATGACAGAAGCGGCAATGATGATGATGACGATGATGATAACAATGATAATAATAAATAATAATAATGATGATGATAATAACAATAAGAAGAAGAAGAAAAGAAGAAGACGAAGAAAAAGAAGAAGAAGACGAAGAAAAAGAAGAAGAAAAAGAATAAGAAAAGAAGAAGAAGGAGAAGAAGAAGAAAAAAAAAGAAGAAGACTCTTTTTTGAGTGAAGCTAGTGAAGCGGGCGACACAGTGGTGGTGGTGCTGGCAACCTGGGGAGGTTTCCTACCACGTACGCAACCATGACGTATAATGATGATTTCTCGGGGAAGGGGACACTTGTTTTGTTTACACCGCAACTGTAAATACGTATACCAAGATGGCTGAGAAGGATACCAAGAAGGCTCCTAAGAAGAAACCAGCGACCCATCCGCCTGCTGCTGAGATGGTTATGACAGCAATCAGCGAATTGAAGGAGCGGAATGGATCTTCGCTCCAGGCAATCAAGAAGTACATCGAGCAGAACTTCGATGTCCAGATGGACCGACAGCTCATATTCATCAAGAAGGCTCTAAAGGCTGGTGTGGAGAAGGGCAAACTTACGCAGACGAAGGGTAAAGGTGCTTCGGGGTCATTCAAGTTGAATGTGCAAGCAGCCAAGGCACAAGCAGCGGAGAAGGCCAAGAAGGAGAAAGAGAGAGCCAAACAGCAAGCACAGCGGGAGAAGGAAAAGGCGAAATCTGCAGCCCAGAAGGAGAAGAAGCAGAAGGCAGCCGCCGCTAAGAAGGCAAAGGCAGCACCAAAGAAAGTGAAGAAGCCTGCAAAGAAGACTAAGACCACTGAGAAGAAAGAAAAGAAAAAGACACCAAAGAAGAAAGTCCCTGCCAAGAAGTCGACACCCAAGAAGGCAGTAACCAAGAAGCCAAAGGCTTCGAACCCCAAGAAACCCGCAGCAAAGAAAGTAGCGGCAAAGAAATCCAAGTGATTTCTGCATAGCCACTTTCCAGTGCCAACAAAACGGCTCTTTTCAGAGCCACCAAATTTCCAAGAAAGAATACCTGTCTGTATGAAAAAAAATAATATAAAGAAATATTCTTATAGCATTGTCCATATTGTGGCAATCCTATGGTATAAACCTTAAAAAATGATGAAATGTGAGGATTGTGTATTCATTCAAATTATAAAGTAGCCACGGAATTATGAAATGTAACATTATAAGAAGAATGAAAAAGAAGGGGGTGTTTAAATGGTGGGCGGGATGTGAATGACATATAAAGGTATGAAAATGTATATGTACTAACTATCTATAAAAATTACATAATAGGAAACAATATATATATATATATATATATATGAATAAAATCGAAGAGACAGAATCAAAGGTCAAAATGAAGAAAACGAAATATATGCAAGTGCAAAGAATATGAGGGGGTCGGTATTACTGGAGGATTTAAAATGCATACATTTGAAATATTGCCTTATATTCGAGTACTATGTACAATGTCTTCCGAAAATTATGCGATTTTTTCCCCCCGAAGGATCATTATTCCGTGCGTTTTCAGGGCGGGGACTCTTTTCAGAAATTATATCGGCGTCGGCACAAGGGGGCGCTCTGAATTCGCCGGCGGGTCGGCGCGGTGACGAATTTCGTCACCCACGTCCGCAATCCGACCACAATTGCCGCTGCTCTCGCTTTTTAACTCATTCGCTCAGCGTAACATCCAGTCTTCAGTATCGTACACAACTAGCTCTCATTCATCAAGATGTCAGGTCGCGGAAAAGGAGGAAAGGGTCTCGGAAAGGGTGGTGCCAAGCGTCATCGCAAGGTTCTCCGAGACAACATCCAAGGTATCACGAAGCCTGCTATCCGCCGTCTAGCAAGAAGAGGTGGAGTCAAGAGGATCTCTGGTCTCATCTACGAAGAGACACGCGGTGTACTGAAAGTCTTCTTGGAGAATGTCATCCGTGATGCCGTCACCTACTGTGAGCATGCCAAGCGCAAGACTGTCACAGCCATGGACGTGGTCTATGCACTAAAGAGGCAGGGCCGTACTCTGTACGGTTTCGGCGGCTAATCTAACCATATGGTTATGACTACAAATAACGGCTCTTTTCAGAGCCACCACATGAGCAAGAAAGAATGCTGTTGATTTTAATTAATGACTAGATAATGATATAAATTAATCCGAGATTAAATGAATTTTATCTTTGCGTATATTGCAATGTAGGTCAAGAATGATTAGGGGATAATTTCAGATATTTATATGAATAATTTCAGATATTCATATACATGGTAATATATAAAAATATAAAATATCATGTACCAGTGAATACTAAATAACTTACAAACAGCACTATCATCATATTGCCTTAAACCGAGTGCGATTCACACGTAGCTAGCCAAAGAGGTGCGGGTCAGATTCAGAGTTGTGGTACGGTTTCGTTTTTTTTTAATAGCAATTATATAGGAATATTTACAACATTTGAACGAAAAGAAGAGTTCCATTACATAGCAACAAGATGCAAAAAATGTTGTTTTTTGTCATGACCAATGACGAACAAAAATATATTATTCATAGATCGCTGCAATATAACCTTGGTGAACTGTATACTTCGTAATGATCATAAGCAAGAAATATAAACAACACGGCAGCGATAAAAAATGTATGCATCATATGCGTTATAATGTAATTAAACGACTATGATATAAACGATAACTAGTGTAAAGTCTCGATTTCTTTCAAGTAATCGAACGGCCGTGGATATACTTGGGATAGGGCGAGGTAGGTAGAGAAAAGAGATTGGGTGACAGACGGAGAGAGAGTGAACATTTTTTTTACAGGAAAATGTTAGCCTTCGCCCCTGGTTATCTATCCAGGTCGCTGTTAAGTCAGATTTTGCCAACTAAAAAAAAAACGGCGTAAACTTCTTATTCTAGTTTAAGAAAATCCAGATCATTAGGCGTGGTTTTTTCGATTTAATTAAAATCAGGTACTTTTCAACGAGAGTTTGTGCCGTTAATTAGGAATAAGGAATATTTATCTTTATAGAGGAACATTTACAATAAAGATGAATTTGTATTTTGACAGGTTCGCAGGGAGGCATTTTTTGGTATGTCTTGATGAAGTAAATTGATAAGTAAAAATGGAAAAAAATATCACCATTTTCAATTTTCACGATACCCAGTTAAAAACCAGGTCATTATTTTGTGCAACTTTACCAGGAAAGGGAACAATTTTAATTCCACCCGATAAAAATTGTACAAGTTGTAACGACATATCGCCACTTGCCGTCAGTGGGCCTATTACATCACAACAAGTCGTCGCTTTCGTCTCCATCATCATAATTGTACTCTTTTCTATGTGGATATTGATTAAAAAACATATAGATTTCGCTCAGCATAGAGTTTAGCATATGTAATAAACTGGGATGTTGTCCTGTTTTCGAAAGAGTTTTTACTGATCCCTAAAGTCGGTCAAAACAAAATAAGAAGAAAATAGAATCACCACACTAATTGCTCACTTACAATACTCTGTCGCCATCTCTCGACCAGGGGCAGTACAGGCGCCAATTGGCCAATGAATGAAAGACCGGGGCTCATTTGCATACGGACCGAACCGCGCCGCACCCGGACGCGGTGTATAAATAGGGCTATTGGGACGGTGCACTCGCATTAGCAACAGAATATCTGATCGACGCACACGTTTCGCTACATTCTTCACATACCAGCTTACATTCATCATGGCTCCAACAGGTCAAGTTGCCAAGAAAGGTTCCAAGAAAGCAGTCAAGGCGCCCCGGCCCAGCGGTGGCAAGAAAAGGCACAGGAAAAGGAAGGAGAGCTACGGAATCTACATCTACAAGGTCCTCAAGCAGGTTCACCCCGATACTGGAATCTCTAGCCGGGCCATGACGATCATGAACAGCTTCGTCAACGACATCTTTGAGCGAATTGCCGGCGAATCTTCTCGGCTGGCCAAATACAACAAGAAGTCAACCATCAGCAGTCGTGAGATCCAGACCGCTGTCCGCCTACTTCTTCCAGGGGAGCTTGCTAAGCACGCCGTGAGTGAGGGCACCAAAGCGGTGACGAAGTATACCACATCTAAATAGAGAGAGTTCTACTCTCTGTACAAACAACGGCCCTTTTCAGGGCCACACAAATATTCAAGAAAGAATGCATTATGTAGTATAAGCATTATGATAAGCATTATGATAATAAATAAGCGTAAATAAGGAATAAATAAGCATATGAATGAACGGTGGAATATATTAAACAAATAATATTAAAATAAGATGCAATAAAATGCAATAACTTAAATAAATTAAAATAAGATGCAATAAAATGCAATAACTTAAATAAATTAAAATAAAATGCAATAACTAAAAGGGTGCCGATGATTAGGCATGATCATGGAAAAAAGTATTGATGCGGGTCTATATTCGTGTGTTTATGAATGCATGCATAGAGTTATAAATAAATACTGAATAAGGGGAGTCGGGGGACACAGGAGGCAAAGAAAGTCCACACTAGCATGTTTGAGAAGGCAGGAGTAAGGAGGGGGGGGTGGTGTCTTGATTATTCATTCACACATGATGCCCCTTTTCCTCAATTTCTTTTACCTATAACTTCGGCACCCCATTGGTGTCTTCACTCACGCAGTGCCGTTATGAACAGCGCCACCTTCCGATAAAAATAAATGACGGCACCCTATCACGCTTCGCGCGTTATGACAATAGAACAACCCAACTGACCAATCACAAGAGCTCTGCGGACGGCGCCGTCGGGTTTGGGATCTCGCGTTGCTCATATAAATAGCGATCATTTTTCAGCAGCAGTCACTCATCTCGTTTTCTACGTTCGATTCGCAGACTTACCATCAGACAAGTAACCAACCATGGCACGCACGAAGCAGACGGCTCGCAAATCTACCGGAGGGAAGGCTCCCCGAAAGCAGTTGGCAACCAAGGCGGCCAGGAAGAGTGCTCCAGCCACCGGAGGCGTTAAAAAACCACATAGGTACAGGCCTGGAACTGTCGCCCTGAGAGAGATCCGCCGCTACCAGAAAAGCACCGAGCTTCTGATCCGAAAACTCCCATTCCAGCGGCTAGTGAGGGAGATTGCCCAGGACTTCAAAACAGAGCTCCGCTTCCAGAGTTCCGCCGTGATGGCCCTTCAAGAAGCTAGCGAGGCCTATCTGGTCGGGCTATTTGAAGATACCAACCTGTGCGCCATCCATGCCAAGAGAGTTACCATCATGCCGAAAGATATCCAGCTGGCCCGTCGAATCCGCGGAGAACGCGCCTAGAGCGCCAATGCACTACAGCCTGTATGGCATTCCAAAACGGCTCTTTTCAGAGCCACCATAACATCACGAAAGAATCACTGCTATAATATATATTAATACGATATGTAATATATAAATAATAAATAGAAATACAGAATCCTTTTGATAATTGATATATACAATAGAAACAATGCACATTTTACATAATACTGGGCCGTGATATAAGGTCGGGATTTTTTAATTACATATAGAAAGTTCATTAGAGGGAGCGGGAGAAAGGGGGGGGGGGTAATTACCTGTATTTGATGAAGAGTGAGTGCGTATGTCACATGCCACTGTCCATATATTGCCGTGCCTTGCACCATGACACCCTCTTCCCCTCTGTTCCTATTGAAATTAGAGGAAAAAAATAAACCATTGATAAAATCACAGGAACAGTCCATACGTAGTTTTAATCATTTTTTTTCAAATAAAAGAAATGGGGAATCGCCAGGTTTTCCTTTCTGTTATTTGAATGTAGGATTTATATAGGTTAGTCGGTATACTTTTCCTAATAAATATATTATATGGAGTACATAATCATTTCTTTTTTCAAGTGGGTTTCTTTGTAATTTTTTTAAAATAAGAATTCACTTGTCATTCTGTTATTAGAATATAAAATACATGTATTCGCTAATTCTATCGTATTTTACTCAGATCCTATGCAGCAATATTGCAACATAGTCACGAGCTTCTAAATTGAGTTGCGTGCTCGATTATTTCATATCAAATGTTGGTGTGCACGTCATCATTTTTTTCAAGAAAATGAAATAAGTGGTGCACGTGGAGGAGGAGGTTTAAATTGGGTTCCTCAGTCGATTAGTGGTGCACGTGAGGGAGTATGGTTAGCTAAAGTACAAAATGAGAATGAATGCGTCGCATGATGGCAGCATTCACGATATTCATTTTTTTTAGGCGCCCGGACCACGGACAGCGGTCAGCGTACCGCTGATTGGTTGATAGTCACAATAGCCCGGCGGTCAACGCGAACGCCACATCGCGTATAAAAAGGCAGAAAAAAGCAGTGAGTAGTCATTACACAAATGCACATTGCTCCGGTCTAATCTTCAATTCGCTGTCGTCTCATCTCATTAATAAAACATCATGTCTGGAAGAGGAAAGAGTGGAAAGGCACGAACCAAGGCAAAGACTCGCTCATCCCGTGCTGGTCTTCAGTTCCCAGTGGGACGTGTTCACCGATTTCTTCGCAAGGGCAGTTATGCACAGAGGGTAGGCGCTGGAGCACCCGTCTACATGGCTGCAGTACTGGAGTACCTGACTGCCGAAATCTTGGAACTCGCCGGCAATGCTGCTCGTGACAACAAGAAGTCAAGGATCATCCCTCGTCACCTTCAGCTCGCCGTACGCAACGACGAGGAACTGAACAAACTATTGGGTGGTGTGACAATCGCCCAAGGTGGTGTACTGCCAAACATCCAAGCCGTGTTGCTTCCAAAGAAGACTGCAAAATCAAGCTAGCTTGCTTCTACAAAACCAAACCAAACAACGGCCCTTTTAAGGGCCACTAATTATTCACGAAAGAATCTTGTTGTTTTTTATGTAAAATAAAGTTCCCCGATATCAAAATGTCCACATGGTCGAACACCCCCCCCCCCTCTCTCTCTCTCCCTCTCTCTCTATCTATCCCTCTGTCTCTTACTGGCTCTATACAAATAATAAGGTAAATAACGCAAAAATGGTTAACGAGACCTCAGTGAGGCTCAAGAAGTAAACGTAAAAAATGAAATGAAATGAAACGATTCTTACAAATCTGGCAATATGAAATTTGAAAAAAATGGGAGGGGTGTGGTCGAAGATGAAATAGTAGAAGTAGTAGAAGCAGTAGTAGTATACCAAAGTCAAGAAGTAACAAAAAAAAGTTTTGGAATGGCAAAACTTGTACCATTATTCAGATTACAATATATTATGTCGCAGATTGTTGTTGTCGTCGAGCGCCCCCTTGTGGCGAAATTTTCCTTGTCTCGGTGTTCTGCATGGCGTTATATTGAGAAGCTGTAGTTACTATGCTATACAATACTGGATAAAGATTTTTAATGTATTCATATACGTGTGTTTTAAAGTGGGTACGACGAAAAATATAGAAATAAATAGCGTTTAGAAATTCGAGTTTGTCTTCGAATAGGGAAATGACAGAAGCGGCAATGATGATGATGACGATGATGATAACAATGATAATAATAAATAATAATAATGATGATGATAATAACAATAAGAAGAAGAAGAAAAGAAGAAGACGAAGAAAAAGAAGAAGAAGACGAAGAAAAAGAAGAAGAAAAAGAATAAGAAAAGAAGAAGAAGGAGAAGAAGAAGAAAAAAAAAGAAGAAGACTCTTTTTTGAGTGAAGCTAGTGAAGCGGGCGACACAGTGGTGGTGGTGCTGGCAACCTGGGGAGGTTTCCTACCACGTACGCAACCATGACGTATAATGATGATTTCTCGGGGAAGGGGACACTTGTTTTGTTTACACCGCAACTGTAAATACGTATACCAAGATGGCTGAGAAGGATACCAAGAAGGCTCCTAAGAAGAAACCAGCGACCCATCCGCCTGCTGCTGAGATGGTTATGACAGCAATCAGCGAATTGAAGGAGCGGAATGGATCTTCGCTCCAGGCAATCAAGAAGTACATCGAGCAGAACTTCGATGTCCAGATGGACCGACAGCTCATATTCATCAAGAAGGCTCTAAAGGCTGGTGTGGAGAAGGGCAAACTTACGCAGACGAAGGGTAAAGGTGCTTCGGGGTCATTCAAGTTGAATGTGCAAGCAGCCAAGGCACAAGCAGCGGAGAAGGCCAAGAAGGAGAAAGAGAGAGCCAAACAGCAAGCACAGCGGGAGAAGGAAAAGGCGAAATCTGCAGCCCAGAAGGAGAAGAAGCAGAAGGCAGCCGCCGCTAAGAAGGCAAAGGCAGCACCAAAGAAAGTGAAGAAGCCTGCAAAGAAGACTAAGACCACTGAGAAGAAAGAAAAGAAAAAGACACCAAAGAAGAAAGTCCCTGCCAAGAAGTCGACACCCAAGAAGGCAGTAACCAAGAAGCCAAAGGCTTCGAACCCCAAGAAACCCGCAGCAAAGAAAGTAGCGGCAAAGAAATCCAAGTGATTTCTGCATAGCCACTTTCCAGTGCCAACAAAACGGCTCTTTTCAGAGCCACCAAATTTCCAAGAAAGAATACCTGTCTGTATGAAAAAAAATAATATAAAGAAATATTCTTATAGCATTGTCCATATTGTGGCAATCCTATGGTATAAACCTTAAAAAATGATGAAATGTGAGGATTGTGTATTCATTCAAATTATAAAGTAGCCACGGAATTATGAAATGTAACATTATAAGAAGAATGAAAAAGAAGGGGGTGTTTAAATGGTGGGCGGGATGTGAATGACATATAAAGGTATGAAAATGTATATGTACTAACTATCTATAAAAATTACATAATAGGAAACAATATATATATATATATATATATATGAATAAAATCGAAGAGACAGAATCAAAGGTCAAAATGAAGAAAACGAAATATATGCAAGTGCAAAGAATATGAGGGGGTCGGTATTACTGGAGGATTTAAAATGCATACATTTGAAATATTGCCTTATATTCGAGTACTATGTACAATGTCTTCCGAAAATTATGCGATTTTTTCCCCCCGAAGGATCATTATTCCGTGCGTTTTCAGGGCGGGGACTCTTTTCAGAAATTATATCGGCGTCGGCACAAGGGGGCGCTCTGAATTCGCCGGCGGGTCGGCGCGGTGACGAATTTCGTCACCCACGTCCGCAATCCGACCACAATTGCCGCTGCTCTCGCTTTTTAACTCATTCGCTCAGCGTAACATCCAGTCTTCAGTATCGTACACAACTAGCTCTCATTCATCAAGATGTCAGGTCGCGGAAAAGGAGGAAAGGGTCTCGGAAAGGGTGGTGCCAAGCGTCATCGCAAGGTTCTCCGAGACAACATCCAAGGTATCACGAAGCCTGCTATCCGCCGTCTAGCAAGAAGAGGTGGAGTCAAGAGGATCTCTGGTCTCATCTACGAAGAGACACGCGGTGTACTGAAAGTCTTCTTGGAGAATGTCATCCGTGATGCCGTCACCTACTGTGAGCATGCCAAGCGCAAGACTGTCACAGCCATGGACGTGGTCTATGCACTAAAGAGGCAGGGCCGTACTCTGTACGGTTTCGGCGGCTAATCTAACCATATGGTTATGACTACAAATAACGGCTCTTTTCAGAGCCACCACATGAGCAAGAAAGAATGCTGTTGATTTTAATTAATGACTAGATAATGATATAAATTAATCCGAGATTAAATGAATTTTATCTTTGCGTATATTGCAATGTAGGTCAAGAATGATTAGGGGATAATTTCAGATATTTATATGAATAATTTCAGATATTCATATACATGGTAATATATAAAAATATAAAATATCATGTACCAGTGAATACTAAATAACTTACAAACAGCACTATCATCATATTGCCTTAAACCGAGTGCGATTCACACGTAGCTAGCCAAAGAGGTGCGGGTCAGATTCAGAGTTGTGGTACGGTTTCGTTTTTTTTTAATAGCAATTATATAGGAATATTTACAACATTTGAACGAAAAGAAGAGTTCCATTACATAGCAACAAGATGCAAAAAATGTTGTTTTTTGTCATGACCAATGACGAACAAAAATATATTATTCATAGATCGCTGCAATATAACCTTGGTGAACTGTATACTTCGTAATGATCATAAGCAAGAAATATAAACAACACGGCAGCGATAAAAAATGTATGCATCATATGCGTTATAATGTAATTAAACGACTATGATATAAACGATAACTAGTGTAAAGTCTCGATTTCTTTCAAGTAATCGAACGGCCGTGGATATACTTGGGATAGGGCGAGGTAGGTAGAGAAAAGAGATTGGGTGACAGACGGAGAGAGAGTGAACATTTTTTTTACAGGAAAATGTTAGCCTTCGCCCCTGGTTATCTATCCAGGTCGCTGTTAAGTCAGATTTTGCCAACTAAAAAAAAAACGGCGTAAACTTCTTATTCTAGTTTAAGAAAATCCAGATCATTAGGCGTGGTTTTTTCGATTTAATTAAAATCAGGTACTTTTCAACGAGAGTTTGTGCCGTTAATTAGGAATAAGGAATATTTATCTTTATAGAGGAACATTTACAATAAAGATGAATTTGTATTTTGACAGGTTCGCAGGGAGGCATTTTTTGGTATGTCTTGATGAAGTAAATTGATAAGTAAAAATGGAAAAAAATATCACCATTTTCAATTTTCACGATACCCAGTTAAAAACCAGGTCATTATTTTGTGCAACTTTACCAGGAAAGGGAACAATTTTAATTCCACCCGATAAAAATTGTACAAGTTGTAACGACATATCGCCACTTGCCGTCAGTGGGCCTATTACATCACAACAAGTCGTCGCTTTCGTCTCCATCATCATAATTGTACTCTTTTCTATGTGGATATTGATTAAAAAACATATAGATTTCGCTCAGCATAGAGTTTAGCATATGTAATAAACTGGGATGTTGTCCTGTTTTCGAAAGAGTTTTTACTGATCCCTAAAGTCGGTCAAAACAAAATAAGAAGAAAATAGAATCACCACACTAATTGCTCACTTACAATACTCTGTCGCCATCTCTCGACCAGGGGCAGTACAGGCGCCAATTGGCCAATGAATGAAAGACCGGGGCTCATTTGCATACGGACCGAACCGCGCCGCACCCGGACGCGGTGTATAAATAGGGCTATTGGGACGGTGCACTCGCATTAGCAACAGAATATCTGATCGACGCACACGTTTCGCTACATTCTTCACATACCAGCTTACATTCATCATGGCTCCAACAGGTCAAGTTGCCAAGAAAGGTTCCAAGAAAGCAGTCAAGGCGCCCCGGCCCAGCGGTGGCAAGAAAAGGCACAGGAAAAGGAAGGAGAGCTACGGAATCTACATCTACAAGGTCCTCAAGCAGGTTCACCCCGATACTGGAATCTCTAGCCGGGCCATGACGATCATGAACAGCTTCGTCAACGACATCTTTGAGCGAATTGCCGGCGAATCTTCTCGGCTGGCCAAATACAACAAGAAGTCAACCATCAGCAGTCGTGAGATCCAGACCGCTGTCCGCCTACTTCTTCCAGGGGAGCTTGCTAAGCACGCCGTGAGTGAGGGCACCAAAGCGGTGACGAAGTATACCACATCTAAATAGAGAGAGTTCTACTCTCTGTACAAACAACGGCCCTTTTCAGGGCCACACAAATATTCAAGAAAGAATGCATTATGTAGTATAAGCATTATGATAAGCATTATGATAATAAATAAGCGTAAATAAGGAATAAATAAGCATATGAATGAACGGTGGAATATATTAAACAAATAATATTAAAATAAGATGCAATAAAATGCAATAACTTAAATAAATTAAAATAAGATGCAATAAAATGCAATAACTTAAATAAATTAAAATAAAATGCAATAACTAAAAGGGTGCCGATGATTAGGCATGATCATGGAAAAAAGTATTGATGCGGGTCTATATTCGTGTGTTTATGAATGCATGCATAGAGTTATAAATAAATACTGAATAAGGGGAGTCGGGGGACACAGGAGGCAAAGAAAGTCCACACTAGCATGTTTGAGAAGGCAGGAGTAAGGAGGGGGGGGTGGTGTCTTGATTATTCATTCACACATGATGCCCCTTTTCCTCAATTTCTTTTACCTATAACTTCGGCACCCCATTGGTGTCTTCACTCACGCAGTGCCGTTATGAACAGCGCCACCTTCCGATAAAAATAAATGACGGCACCCTATCACGCTTCGCGCGTTATGACAATAGAACAACCCAACTGACCAATCACAAGAGCTCTGCGGACGGCGCCGTCGGGTTTGGGATCTCGCGTTGCTCATATAAATAGCGATCATTTTTCAGCAGCAGTCACTCATCTCGTTTTCTACGTTCGATTCGCAGACTTACCATCAGACAAGTAACCAACCATGGCACGCACGAAGCAGACGGCTCGCAAATCTACCGGAGGGAAGGCTCCCCGAAAGCAGTTGGCAACCAAGGCGGCCAGGAAGAGTGCTCCAGCCACCGGAGGCGTTAAAAAACCACATAGGTACAGGCCTGGAACTGTCGCCCTGAGAGAGATCCGCCGCTACCAGAAAAGCACCGAGCTTCTGATCCGAAAACTCCCATTCCAGCGGCTAGTGAGGGAGATTGCCCAGGACTTCAAAACAGAGCTCCGCTTCCAGAGTTCCGCCGTGATGGCCCTTCAAGAAGCTAGCGAGGCCTATCTGGTCGGGCTATTTGAAGATACCAACCTGTGCGCCATCCATGCCAAGAGAGTTACCATCATGCCGAAAGATATCCAGCTGGCCCGTCGAATCCGCGGAGAACGCGCCTAGAGCGCCAATGCACTACAGCCTGTATGGCATTCCAAAACGGCTCTTTTCAGAGCCACCATAACATCACGAAAGAATCACTGCTATAATATATATTAATACGATATGTAATATATAAATAATAAATAGAAATACAGAATCCTTTTGATAATTGATATATACAATAGAAACAATGCACATTTTACATAATACTGGGCCGTGATATAAGGTCGGGATTTTTTAATTACATATAGAAAGTTCATTAGAGGGAGCGGGAGAAAGGGGGGGGGGGGTAATTACCTGTATTTGATGAAGAGTGAGTGCGTATGTCACATGCCACTGTCCATATATTGCCGTGCCTTGCACCATGACACCCTCTTCCCCTCTGTTCCTATTGAAATTAGAGGAAAAAAATAAACCATTGATAAAATCACAGGAACAGTCCATACGTAGTTTTAATCATTTTTTTTCAAATAAAAGAAATGGGGAATCGCCAGGTTTTCCTTTCTGTTATTTGAATGTAGGATTTATATAGGTTAGTCGGTATACTTTTCCTAATAAATATATTATATGGAGTACATAATCATTTCTTTTTTCAAGTGGGTTTCTTTGTAATTTTTTTAAAATAAGAATTCACTTGTCATTCTGTTATTAGAATATAAAATACATGTATTCGCTAATTCTATCGTATTTTACTCAGATCCTATGCAGCAATATTGCAACATAGTCACGAGCTTCTAAATTGAGTTGCGTGCTCGATTATTTCATATCAAATGTTGGTGTGCACGTCATCATTTTTTTCAAGAAAATGAAATAAGTGGTGCACGTGGAGGAGGAGGTTTAAATTGGGTTCCTCAGTCGATTAGTGGTGCACGTGAGGGAGTATGGTTAGCTAAAGTACAAAATGAGAATGAATGCGTCGCATGATGGCAGCATTCACGATATTCATTTTTTTTAGGCGCCCGGACCACGGACAGCGGTCAGCGTACCGCTGATTGGTTGATAGTCACAATAGCCCGGCGGTCAACGCGAACGCCACATCGCGTATAAAAAGGCAGAAAAAAGCAGTGAGTAGTCATTACACAAATGCACATTGCTCCGGTCTAATCTTCAATTCGCTGTCGTCTCATCTCATTAATAAAACATCATGTCTGGAAGAGGAAAGAGTGGAAAGGCACGAACCAAGGCAAAGACTCGCTCATCCCGTGCTGGTCTTCAGTTCCCAGTGGGACGTGTTCACCGATTTCTTCGCAAGGGCAGTTATGCACAGAGGGTAGGCGCTGGAGCACCCGTCTACATGGCTGCAGTACTGGAGTACCTGACTGCCGAAATCTTGGAACTCGCCGGCAATGCTGCTCGTGACAACAAGAAGTCAAGGATCATCCCTCGTCACCTTCAGCTCGCCGTACGCAACGACGAGGAACTGAACAAACTATTGGGTGGTGTGACAATCGCCCAAGGTGGTGTACTGCCAAACATCCAAGCCGTGTTGCTTCCAAAGAAGACTGCAAAATCAAGCTAGCTTGCTTCTACAAAACCAAACCAAACAACGGCCCTTTTAAGGGCCACTAATTATTCACGAAAGAATCTTGTTGTTTTTTATGTAAAATAAAGTTCCCCGATATCAAAATGTCCACATGGTCGAACCCCCCCCCCCCCTCTCTCTCTCTCCCTCTCTCTCTATCTATCCCTCTGTCTCTTACTGGCTCTATACAAATAATAAGGTAAATAACGCAAAAATGGTTAACGAGACCTCAGTGAGGCTCAAGAAGTAAACGTAAAAAATGAAATGAAATGAAACGATTCTTACAAATCTGGCAATATGAAATTTGAAAAAAATGGGAGGGGTGTGGTCGAAGATGAAATAGTAGAAGTAGTAGAAGCAGTAGTAGTATACCAAAGTCAAGAAGTAACAAAAAAAAGTTTTGGAATGGCAAAACTTGTACCATTATTCAGATTACAATATATTATGTCGCAGATTGTTGTTGTCGTCGAGCGCCCCCTTGTGGCGAAATTTTCCTTGTCTCGGTGTTCTGCATGGCGTTATATTGAGAAGCTGTAGTTACTATGCTATACAATACTGGATAAAGATTTTTAATGTATTCATATACGTGTGTTTTAAAGTGGGTACGACGAAAAATATAGAAATAAATAGCGTTTAGAAATTCGAGTTTGTCTTCGAATAGGGAAATGACAGAAGCGGCAATGATGATGATGACGATGATGATAACAATGATAATAATAAATAATAATAATGATGATGATAATAACAATAAGAAGAAGAAGAAAAGAAGAAGACGAAGAAAAAGAAGAAGAAGACGAAGAAAAAGAAGAAGAAAAAGAATAAGAAAAGAAGAAGAAGGAGAAGAAGAAGAAAAAAAAAGAAGAAGACTCTTTTTTGAGTGAAGCTAGTGAAGCGGGCGACACAGTGGTGGTGGTGCTGGCAACCTGGGGAGGTTTCCTACCACGTACGCAACCATGACGTATAATGATGATTTCTCGGGGAAGGGGACACTTGTTTTGTTTACACCGCAACTGTAAATACGTATACCAAGATGGCTGAGAAGGATACCAAGAAGGCTCCTAAGAAGAAACCAGCGACCCATCCGCCTGCTGCTGAGATGGTTATGACAGCAATCAGCGAATTGAAGGAGCGGAATGGATCTTCGCTCCAGGCAATCAAGAAGTACATCGAGCAGAACTTCGATGTCCAGATGGACCGACAGCTCATATTCATCAAGAAGGCTCTAAAGGCTGGTGTGGAGAAGGGCAAACTTACGCAGACGAAGGGTAAAGGTGCTTCGGGGTCATTCAAGTTGAATGTGCAAGCAGCCAAGGCACAAGCAGCGGAGAAGGCCAAGAAGGAGAAAGAGAGAGCCAAACAGCAAGCACAGCGGGAGAAGGAAAAGGCGAAATCTGCAGCCCAGAAGGAGAAGAAGCAGAAGGCAGCCGCCGCTAAGAAGGCAAAGGCAGCACCAAAGAAAGTGAAGAAGCCTGCAAAGAAGACTAAGACCACTGAGAAGAAAGAAAAGAAAAAGACACCAAAGAAGAAAGTCCCTGCCAAGAAGTCGACACCCAAGAAGGCAGTAACCAAGAAGCCAAAGGCTTCGAACCCCAAGAAACCCGCAGCAAAGAAAGTAGCGGCAAAGAAATCCAAGTGATTTCTGCATAGCCACTTTCCAGTGCCAACAAAACGGCTCTTTTCAGAGCCACCAAATTTCCAAGAAAGAATACCTGTCTGTATGAAAAAAAATAATATAAAGAAATATTCTTATAGCATTGTCCATATTGTGGCAATCCTATGGTATAAACCTTAAAAAATGATGAAATGTGAGGATTGTGTATTCATTCAAATTATAAAGTAGCCACGGAATTATGAAATGTAACATTATAAGAAGAATGAAAAAGAAGGGGGTGTTTAAATGGTGGGCGGGATGTGAATGACATATAAAGGTATGAAAATGTATATGTACTAACTATCTATAAAAATTACATAATAGGAAACAATATATATATATATATATATATATGAATAAAATCGAAGAGACAGAATCAAAGGTCAAAATGAAGAAAACGAAATATATGCAAGTGCAAAGAATATGAGGGGGTCGGTATTACTGGAGGATTTAAAATGCATACATTTGAAATATTGCCTTATATTCGAGTACTATGTACAATGTCTTCCGAAAATTATGCGATTTTTTCCCCCCGAAGGATCATTATTCCGTGCGTTTTCAGGGCGGGGACTCTTTTCAGAAATTATATCGGCGTCGGCACAAGGGGGCGCTCTGAATTCGCCGGCGGGTCGGCGCGGTGACGAATTTCGTCACCCACGTCCGCAATCCGACCACAATTGCCGCTGCTCTCGCTTTTTAACTCATTCGCTCAGCGTAACATCCAGTCTTCAGTATCGTACACAACTAGCTCTCATTCATCAAGATGTCAGGTCGCGGAAAAGGAGGAAAGGGTCTCGGAAAGGGTGGTGCCAAGCGTCATCGCAAGGTTCTCCGAGACAACATCCAAGGTATCACGAAGCCTGCTATCCGCCGTCTAGCAAGAAGAGGTGGAGTCAAGAGGATCTCTGGTCTCATCTACGAAGAGACACGCGGTGTACTGAAAGTCTTCTTGGAGAATGTCATCCGTGATGCCGTCACCTACTGTGAGCATGCCAAGCGCAAGACTGTCACAGCCATGGACGTGGTCTATGCACTAAAGAGGCAGGGCCGTACTCTGTACGGTTTCGGCGGCTAATCTAACCATATGGTTATGACTACAAATAACGGCTCTTTTCAGAGCCACCACATGAGCAAGAAAGAATGCTGTTGATTTTAATTAATGACTAGATAATGATATAAATTAATCCGAGATTAAATGAATTTTATCTTTGCGTATATTGCAATGTAGGTCAAGAATGATTAGGGGATAATTTCAGATATTTATATGAATAATTTCAGATATTCATATACATGGTAATATATAAAAATATAAAATATCATGTACCAGTGAATACTAAATAACTTACAAACAGCACTATCATCATATTGCCTTAAACCGAGTGCGATTCACACGTAGCTAGCCAAAGAGGTGCGGGTCAGATTCAGAGTTGTGGTACGGTTTCGTTTTTTTTTAATAGCAATTATATAGGAATATTTACAACATTTGAACGAAAAGAAGAGTTCCATTACATAGCAACAAGATGCAAAAAATGTTGTTTTTTGTCATGACCAATGACGAACAAAAATATATTATTCATAGATCGCTGCAATATAACCTTGGTGAACTGTATACTTCGTAATGATCATAAGCAAGAAATATAAACAACACGGCAGCGATAAAAAATGTATGCATCATATGCGTTATAATGTAATTAAACGACTATGATATAAACGATAACTAGTGTAAAGTCTCGATTTCTTTCAAGTAATCGAACGGCCGTGGATATACTTGGGATAGGGCGAGGTAGGTAGAGAAAAGAGATTGGGTGACAGACGGAGAGAGAGTGAACATTTTTTTTACAGGAAAATGTTAGCCTTCGCCCCTGGTTATCTATCCAGGTCGCTGTTAAGTCAGATTTTGCCAACTAAAAAAAAAACGGCGTAAACTTCTTATTCTAGTTTAAGAAAATCCAGATCATTAGGCGTGGTTTTTTCGATTTAATTAAAATCAGGTACTTTTCAACGAGAGTTTGTGCCGTTAATTAGGAATAAGGAATATTTATCTTTATAGAGGAACATTTACAATAAAGATGAATTTGTATTTTGACAGGTTCGCAGGGAGGCATTTTTTGGTATGTCTTGATGAAGTAAATTGATAAGTAAAAATGGAAAAAAATATCACCATTTTCAATTTTCACGATACCCAGTTAAAAACCAGGTCATTATTTTGTGCAACTTTACCAGGAAAGGGAACAATTTTAATTCCACCCGATAAAAATTGTACAAGTTGTAACGACATATCGCCACTTGCCGTCAGTGGGCCTATTACATCACAACAAGTCGTCGCTTTCGTCTCCATCATCATAATTGTACTCTTTTCTATGTGGATATTGATTAAAAAACATATAGATTTCGCTCAGCATAGAGTTTAGCATATGTAATAAACTGGGATGTTGTCCTGTTTTCGAAAGAGTTTTTACTGATCCCTAAAGTCGGTCAAAACAAAATAAGAAGAAAATAGAATCACCACACTAATTGCTCACTTACAATACTCTGTCGCCATCTCTCGACCAGGGGCAGTACAGGCGCCAATTGGCCAATGAATGAAAGACCGGGGCTCATTTGCATACGGACCGAACCGCGCCGCACCCGGACGCGGTGTATAAATAGGGCTATTGGGACGGTGCACTCGCATTAGCAACAGAATATCTGATCGACGCACACGTTTCGCTACATTCTTCACATACCAGCTTACATTCATCATGGCTCCAACAGGTCAAGTTGCCAAGAAAGGTTCCAAGAAAGCAGTCAAGGCGCCCCGGCCCAGCGGTGGCAAGAAAAGGCACAGGAAAAGGAAGGAGAGCTACGGAATCTACATCTACAAGGTCCTCAAGCAGGTTCACCCCGATACTGGAATCTCTAGCCGGGCCATGACGATCATGAACAGCTTCGTCAACGACATCTTTGAGCGAATTGCCGGCGAATCTTCTCGGCTGGCCAAATACAACAAGAAGTCAACCATCAGCAGTCGTGAGATCCAGACCGCTGTCCGCCTACTTCTTCCAGGGGAGCTTGCTAAGCACGCCGTGAGTGAGGGCACCAAAGCGGTGACGAAGTATACCACATCTAAATAGAGAGAGTTCTACTCTCTGTACAAACAACGGCCCTTTTCAGGGCCACACAAATATTCAAGAAAGAATGCATTATGTAGTATAAGCATTATGATAAGCATTATGATAATAAATAAGCGTAAATAAGGAATAAATAAGCATATGAATGAACGGTGGAATATATTAAACAAATAATATTAAAATAAGATGCAATAAAATGCAATAACTTAAATAAATTAAAATAAGATGCAATAAAATGCAATAACTTAAATAAATTAAAATAAAATGCAATAACTAAAAGGGTGCCGATGATTAGGCATGATCATGGAAAAAAGTATTGATGCGGGTCTATATTCGTGTGTTTATGAATGCATGCATAGAGTTATAAATAAATACTGAATAAGGGGAGTCGGGGGACACAGGAGGCAAAGAAAGTCCACACTAGCATGTTTGAGAAGGCAGGAGTAAGGAGGGGGGGGTGGTGTCTTGATTATTCATTCACACATGATGCCCCTTTTCCTCAATTTCTTTTACCTATAACTTCGGCACCCCATTGGTGTCTTCACTCACGCAGTGCCGTTATGAACAGCGCCACCTTCCGATAAAAATAAATGACGGCACCCTATCACGCTTCGCGCGTTATGACAATAGAACAACCCAACTGACCAATCACAAGAGCTCTGCGGACGGCGCCGTCGGGTTTGGGATCTCGCGTTGCTCATATAAATAGCGATCATTTTTCAGCAGCAGTCACTCATCTCGTTTTCTACGTTCGATTCGCAGACTTACCATCAGACAAGTAACCAACCATGGCACGCACGAAGCAGACGGCTCGCAAATCTACCGGAGGGAAGGCTCCCCGAAAGCAGTTGGCAACCAAGGCGGCCAGGAAGAGTGCTCCAGCCACCGGAGGCGTTAAAAAACCACATAGGTACAGGCCTGGAACTGTCGCCCTGAGAGAGATCCGCCGCTACCAGAAAAGCACCGAGCTTCTGATCCGAAAACTCCCATTCCAGCGGCTAGTGAGGGAGATTGCCCAGGACTTCAAAACAGAGCTCCGCTTCCAGAGTTCCGCCGTGATGGCCCTTCAAGAAGCTAGCGAGGCCTATCTGGTCGGGCTATTTGAAGATACCAACCTGTGCGCCATCCATGCCAAGAGAGTTACCATCATGCCGAAAGATATCCAGCTGGCCCGTCGAATCCGCGGAGAACGCGCCTAGAGCGCCAATGCACTACAGCCTGTATGGCATTCCAAAACGGCTCTTTTCAGAGCCACCATAACATCACGAAAGAATCACTGCTATAATATATATTAATACGATATGTAATATATAAATAATAAATAGAAATACAGAATCCTTTTGATAATTGATATATACAATAGAAACAATGCACATTTTACATAATACTGGGCCGTGATATAAGGTCGGGATTTTTTAATTACATATAGAAAGTTCATTAGAGGGAGCGGGAGAAAGGGGGGGGGGGGTAATTACCTGTATTTGATGAAGAGTGAGTGCGTATGTCACATGCCACTGTCCATATATTGCCGTGCCTTGCACCATGACACCCTCTTCCCCTCTGTTCCTATTGAAATTAGAGGAAAAAAATAAACCATTGATAAAATCACAGGAACAGTCCATACGTAGTTTTAATCATTTTTTTTCAAATAAAAGAAATGGGGAATCGCCAGGTTTTCCTTTCTGTTATTTGAATGTAGGATTTATATAGGTTAGTCGGTATACTTTTCCTAATAAATATATTATATGGAGTACATAATCATTTCTTTTTTCAAGTGGGTTTCTTTGTAATTTTTTTAAAATAAGAATTCACTTGTCATTCTGTTATTAGAATATAAAATACATGTATTCGCTAATTCTATCGTATTTTACTCAGATCCTATGCAGCAATATTGCAACATAGTCACGAGCTTCTAAATTGAGTTGCGTGCTCGATTATTTCATATCAAATGTTGGTGTGCACGTCATCATTTTTTTCAAGAAAATGAAATAAGTGGTGCACGTGGAGGAGGAGGTTTAAATTGGGTTCCTCAGTCGATTAGTGGTGCACGTGAGGGAGTATGGTTAGCTAAAGTACAAAATGAGAATGAATGCGTCGCATGATGGCAGCATTCACGATATTCATTTTTTTTAGGCGCCCGGACCACGGACAGCGGTCAGCGTACCGCTGATTGGTTGATAGTCACAATAGCCCGGCGGTCAACGCGAACGCCACATCGCGTATAAAAAGGCAGAAAAAAGCAGTGAGTAGTCATTACACAAATGCACATTGCTCCGGTCTAATCTTCAATTCGCTGTCGTCTCATCTCATTAATAAAACATCATGTCTGGAAGAGGAAAGAGTGGAAAGGCACGAACCAAGGCAAAGACTCGCTCATCCCGTGCTGGTCTTCAGTTCCCAGTGGGACGTGTTCACCGATTTCTTCGCAAGGGCAGTTATGCACAGAGGGTAGGCGCTGGAGCACCCGTCTACATGGCTGCAGTACTGGAGTACCTGACTGCCGAAATCTTGGAACTCGCCGGCAATGCTGCTCGTGACAACAAGAAGTCAAGGATCATCCCTCGTCACCTTCAGCTCGCCGTACGCAACGACGAGGAACTGAACAAACTATTGGGTGGTGTGACAATCGCCCAAGGTGGTGTACTGCCAAACATCCAAGCCGTGTTGCTTCCAAAGAAGACTGCAAAATCAAGCTAGCTTGCTTCTACAAAACCAAACCAAACAACGGCCCTTTTAAGGGCCACTAATTATTCACGAAAGAATCTTGTTGTTTTTTATGTAAAATAAAGTTCCCCGATATCAAAATGTCCACATGGTCGAACACCCCCCCCCCCTCTCTCTCTCTCCCTCTCTCTCTATCTATCCCTCTGTCTCTTACTGGCTCTATACAAATAATAAGGTAAATAACGCAAAAATGGTTAACGAGACCTCAGTGAGGCTCAAGAAGTAAACGTAAAAAATGAAATGAAATGAAACGATTCTTACAAATCTGGCAATATGAAATTTGAAAAAAATGGGAGGGGTGTGGTCGAAGATGAAATAGTAGAAGTAGTAGAAGCAGTAGTAGTATACCAAAGTCAAGAAGTAACAAAAAAAAGTTTTGGAATGGCAAAACTTGTACCATTATTCAGATTACAATATATTATGTCGCAGATTGTTGTTGTCGTCGAGCGCCCCCTTGTGGCGAAATTTTCCTTGTCTCGGTGTTCTGCATGGCGTTATATTGAGAAGCTGTAGTTACTATGCTATACAATACTGGATAAAGATTTTTAATGTATTCATATACGTGTGTTTTAAAGTGGGTACGACGAAAAATATAGAAATAAATAGCGTTTAGAAATTCGAGTTTGTCTTCGAATAGGGAAATGACAGAAGCGGCAATGATGATGATGACGATGATGATAACAATGATAATAATAAATAATAATAATGATGATGATAATAACAATAAGAAGAAGAAGAAAAGAAGAAGACGAAGAAAAAGAAGAAGAAGACGAAGAAAAAGAAGAAGAAAAAGAATAAGAAAAGAAGAAGAAGGAGAAGAAGAAGAAAAAAAAAGAAGAAGACTCTTTTTTGAGTGAAGCTAGTGAAGCGGGCGACACAGTGGTGGTGGTGCTGGCAACCTGGGGAGGTTTCCTACCACGTACGCAACCATGACGTATAATGATGATTTCTCGGGGAAGGGGACACTTGTTTTGTTTACACCGCAACTGTAAATACGTATACCAAGATGGCTGAGAAGGATACCAAGAAGGCTCCTAAGAAGAAACCAGCGACCCATCCGCCTGCTGCTGAGATGGTTATGACAGCAATCAGCGAATTGAAGGAGCGGAATGGATCTTCGCTCCAGGCAATCAAGAAGTACATCGAGCAGAACTTCGATGTCCAGATGGACCGACAGCTCATATTCATCAAGAAGGCTCTAAAGGCTGGTGTGGAGAAGGGCAAACTTACGCAGACGAAGGGTAAAGGTGCTTCGGGGTCATTCAAGTTGAATGTGCAAGCAGCCAAGGCACAAGCAGCGGAGAAGGCCAAGAAGGAGAAAGAGAGAGCCAAACAGCAAGCACAGCGGGAGAAGGAAAAGGCGAAATCTGCAGCCCAGAAGGAGAAGAAGCAGAAGGCAGCCGCCGCTAAGAAGGCAAAGGCAGCACCAAAGAAAGTGAAGAAGCCTGCAAAGAAGACTAAGACCACTGAGAAGAAAGAAAAGAAAAAGACACCAAAGAAGAAAGTCCCTGCCAAGAAGTCGACACCCAAGAAGGCAGTAACCAAGAAGCCAAAGGCTTCGAACCCCAAGAAACCCGCAGCAAAGAAAGTAGCGGCAAAGAAATCCAAGTGATTTCTGCATAGCCACTTTCCAGTGCCAACAAAACGGCTCTTTTCAGAGCCACCAAATTTCCAAGAAAGAATACCTGTCTGTATGAAAAAAAATAATATAAAGAAATATTCTTATAGCATTGTCCATATTGTGGCAATCCTATGGTATAAACCTTAAAAAATGATGAAATGTGAGGATTGTGTATTCATTCAAATTATAAAGTAGCCACGGAATTATGAAATGTAACATTATAAGAAGAATGAAAAAGAAGGGGGTGTTTAAATGGTGGGCGGGATGTGAATGACATATAAAGGTATGAAAATGTATATGTACTAACTATCTATAAAAATTACATAATAGGAAACAATATATATATATATATATATATATGAATAAAATCGAAGAGACAGAATCAAAGGTCAAAATGAAGAAAACGAAATATATGCAAGTGCAAAGAATATGAGGGGGTCGGTATTACTGGAGGATTTAAAATGCATACATTTGAAATATTGCCTTATATTCGAGTACTATGTACAATGTCTTCCGAAAATTATGCGATTTTTTCCCCCCGAAGGATCATTATTCCGTGCGTTTTCAGGGCGGGGACTCTTTTCAGAAATTATATCGGCGTCGGCACAAGGGGGCGCTCTGAATTCGCCGGCGGGTCGGCGCGGTGACGAATTTCGTCACCCACGTCCGCAATCCGACCACAATTGCCGCTGCTCTCGCTTTTTAACTCATTCGCTCAGCGTAACATCCAGTCTTCAGTATCGTACACAACTAGCTCTCATTCATCAAGATGTCAGGTCGCGGAAAAGGAGGAAAGGGTCTCGGAAAGGGTGGTGCCAAGCGTCATCGCAAGGTTCTCCGAGACAACATCCAAGGTATCACGAAGCCTGCTATCCGCCGTCTAGCAAGAAGAGGTGGAGTCAAGAGGATCTCTGGTCTCATCTACGAAGAGACACGCGGTGTACTGAAAGTCTTCTTGGAGAATGTCATCCGTGATGCCGTCACCTACTGTGAGCATGCCAAGCGCAAGACTGTCACAGCCATGGACGTGGTCTATGCACTAAAGAGGCAGGGCCGTACTCTGTACGGTTTCGGCGGCTAATCTAACCATATGGTTATGACTACAAATAACGGCTCTTTTCAGAGCCACCACATGAGCAAGAAAGAATGCTGTTGATTTTAATTAATGACTAGATAATGATATAAATTAATCCGAGATTAAATGAATTTTATCTTTGCGTATATTGCAATGTAGGTCAAGAATGATTAGGGGATAATTTCAGATATTTATATGAATAATTTCAGATATTCATATACATGGTAATATATAAAAATATAAAATATCATGTACCAGTGAATACTAAATAACTTACAAACAGCACTATCATCATATTGCCTTAAACCGAGTGCGATTCACACGTAGCTAGCCAAAGAGGTGCGGGTCAGATTCAGAGTTGTGGTACGGTTTCGTTTTTTTTTAATAGCAATTATATAGGAATATTTACAACATTTGAACGAAAAGAAGAGTTCCATTACATAGCAACAAGATGCAAAAAATGTTGTTTTTTGTCATGACCAATGACGAACAAAAATATATTATTCATAGATCGCTGCAATATAACCTTGGTGAACTGTATACTTCGTAATGATCATAAGCAAGAAATATAAACAACACGGCAGCGATAAAAAATGTATGCATCATATGCGTTATAATGTAATTAAACGACTATGATATAAACGATAACTAGTGTAAAGTCTCGATTTCTTTCAAGTAATCGAACGGCCGTGGATATACTTGGGATAGGGCGAGGTAGGTAGAGAAAAGAGATTGGGTGACAGACGGAGAGAGAGTGAACATTTTTTTTACAGGAAAATGTTAGCCTTCGCCCCTGGTTATCTATCCAGGTCGCTGTTAAGTCAGATTTTGCCAACTAAAAAAAAAACGGCGTAAACTTCTTATTCTAGTTTAAGAAAATCCAGATCATTAGGCGTGGTTTTTTCGATTTAATTAAAATCAGGTACTTTTCAACGAGAGTTTGTGCCGTTAATTAGGAATAAGGAATATTTATCTTTATAGAGGAACATTTACAATAAAGATGAATTTGTATTTTGACAGGTTCGCAGGGAGGCATTTTTTGGTATGTCTTGATGAAGTAAATTGATAAGTAAAAATGGAAAAAAATATCACCATTTTCAATTTTCACGATACCCAGTTAAAAACCAGGTCATTATTTTGTGCAACTTTACCAGGAAAGGGAACAATTTTAATTCCACCCGATAAAAATTGTACAAGTTGTAACGACATATCGCCACTTGCCGTCAGTGGGCCTATTACATCACAACAAGTCGTCGCTTTCGTCTCCATCATCATAATTGTACTCTTTTCTATGTGGATATTGATTAAAAAACATATAGATTTCGCTCAGCATAGAGTTTAGCATATGTAATAAACTGGGATGTTGTCCTGTTTTCGAAAGAGTTTTTACTGATCCCTAAAGTCGGTCAAAACAAAATAAGAAGAAAATAGAATCACCACACTAATTGCTCACTTACAATACTCTGTCGCCATCTCTCGACCAGGGGCAGTACAGGCGCCAATTGGCCAATGAATGAAAGACCGGGGCTCATTTGCATACGGACCGAACCGCGCCGCACCCGGACGCGGTGTATAAATAGGGCTATTGGGACGGTGCACTCGCATTAGCAACAGAATATCTGATCGACGCACACGTTTCGCTACATTCTTCACATACCAGCTTACATTCATCATGGCTCCAACAGGTCAAGTTGCCAAGAAAGGTTCCAAGAAAGCAGTCAAGGCGCCCCGGCCCAGCGGTGGCAAGAAAAGGCACAGGAAAAGGAAGGAGAGCTACGGAATCTACATCTACAAGGTCCTCAAGCAGGTTCACCCCGATACTGGAATCTCTAGCCGGGCCATGACGATCATGAACAGCTTCGTCAACGACATCTTTGAGCGAATTGCCGGCGAATCTTCTCGGCTGGCCAAATACAACAAGAAGTCAACCATCAGCAGTCGTGAGATCCAGACCGCTGTCCGCCTACTTCTTCCAGGGGAGCTTGCTAAGCACGCCGTGAGTGAGGGCACCAAAGCGGTGACGAAGTATACCACATCTAAATAGAGAGAGTTCTACTCTCTGTACAAACAACGGCCCTTTTCAGGGCCACACAAATATTCAAGAAAGAATGCATTATGTAGTATAAGCATTATGATAAGCATTATGATAATAAATAAGCGTAAATAAGGAATAAATAAGCATATGAATGAACGGTGGAATATATTAAACAAATAATATTAAAATAAGATGCAATAAAATGCAATAACTTAAATAAATTAAAATAAGATGCAATAAAATGCAATAACTTAAATAAATTAAAATAAAATGCAATAACTAAAAGGGTGCCGATGATTAGGCATGATCATGGAAAAAAGTATTGATGCGGGTCTATATTCGTGTGTTTATGAATGCATGCATAGAGTTATAAATAAATACTGAATAAGGGGAGTCGGGGGACACAGGAGGCAAAGAAAGTCCACACTAGCATGTTTGAGAAGGCAGGAGTAAGGAGGGGGGGGTGGTGTCTTGATTATTCATTCACACATGATGCCCCTTTTCCTCAATTTCTTTTACCTATAACTTCGGCACCCCATTGGTGTCTTCACTCACGCAGTGCCGTTATGAACAGCGCCACCTTCCGATAAAAATAAATGACGGCACCCTATCACGCTTCGCGCGTTATGACAATAGAACAACCCAACTGACCAATCACAAGAGCTCTGCGGACGGCGCCGTCGGGTTTGGGATCTCGCGTTGCTCATATAAATAGCGATCATTTTTCAGCAGCAGTCACTCATCTCGTTTTCTACGTTCGATTCGCAGACTTACCATCAGACAAGTAACCAACCATGGCACGCACGAAGCAGACGGCTCGCAAATCTACCGGAGGGAAGGCTCCCCGAAAGCAGTTGGCAACCAAGGCGGCCAGGAAGAGTGCTCCAGCCACCGGAGGCGTTAAAAAACCACATAGGTACAGGCCTGGAACTGTCGCCCTGAGAGAGATCCGCCGCTACCAGAAAAGCACCGAGCTTCTGATCCGAAAACTCCCATTCCAGCGGCTAGTGAGGGAGATTGCCCAGGACTTCAAAACAGAGCTCCGCTTCCAGAGTTCCGCCGTGATGGCCCTTCAAGAAGCTAGCGAGGCCTATCTGGTCGGGCTATTTGAAGATACCAACCTGTGCGCCATCCATGCCAAGAGAGTTACCATCATGCCGAAAGATATCCAGCTGGCCCGTCGAATCCGCGGAGAACGCGCCTAGAGCGCCAATGCACTACAGCCTGTATGGCATTCCAAAACGGCTCTTTTCAGAGCCACCATAACATCACGAAAGAATCACTGCTATAATATATATTAATACGATATGTAATATATAAATAATAAATAGAAATACAGAATCCTTTTGATAATTGATATATACAATAGAAACAATGCACATTTTACATAATACTGGGCCGTGATATAAGGTCGGGATTTTTTAATTACATATAGAAAGTTCATTAGAGGGAGCGGGAGAAAGGGGGGGGGGGGTAATTACCTGTATTTGATGAAGAGTGAGTGCGTATGTCACATGCCACTGTCCATATATTGCCGTGCCTTGCACCATGACACCCTCTTCCCCTCTGTTCCTATTGAAATTAGAGGAAAAAAATAAACCATTGATAAAATCACAGGAACAGTCCATACGTAGTTTTAATCATTTTTTTTCAAATAAAAGAAATGGGGAATCGCCAGGTTTTCCTTTCTGTTATTTGAATGTAGGATTTATATAGGTTAGTCGGTATACTTTTCCTAATAAATATATTATATGGAGTACATAATCATTTCTTTTTTCAAGTGGGTTTCTTTGTAATTTTTTTAAAATAAGAATTCACTTGTCATTCTGTTATTAGAATATAAAATACATGTATTCGCTAATTCTATCGTATTTTACTCAGATCCTATGCAGCAATATTGCAACATAGTCACGAGCTTCTAAATTGAGTTGCGTGCTCGATTATTTCATATCAAATGTTGGTGTGCACGTCATCATTTTTTTCAAGAAAATGAAATAAGTGGTGCACGTGGAGGAGGAGGTTTAAATTGGGTTCCTCAGTCGATTAGTGGTGCACGTGAGGGAGTATGGTTAGCTAAAGTACAAAATGAGAATGAATGCGTCGCATGATGGCAGCATTCACGATATTCATTTTTTTTAGGCGCCCGGACCACGGACAGCGGTCAGCGTACCGCTGATTGGTTGATAGTCACAATAGCCCGGCGGTCAACGCGAACGCCACATCGCGTATAAAAAGGCAGAAAAAAGCAGTGAGTAGTCATTACACAAATGCACATTGCTCCGGTCTAATCTTCAATTCGCTGTCGTCTCATCTCATTAATAAAACATCATGTCTGGAAGAGGAAAGAGTGGAAAGGCACGAACCAAGGCAAAGACTCGCTCATCCCGTGCTGGTCTTCAGTTCCCAGTGGGACGTGTTCACCGATTTCTTCGCAAGGGCAGTTATGCACAGAGGGTAGGCGCTGGAGCACCCGTCTACATGGCTGCAGTACTGGAGTACCTGACTGCCGAAATCTTGGAACTCGCCGGCAATGCTGCTCGTGACAACAAGAAGTCAAGGATCATCCCTCGTCACCTTCAGCTCGCCGTACGCAACGACGAGGAACTGAACAAACTATTGGGTGGTGTGACAATCGCCCAAGGTGGTGTACTGCCAAACATCCAAGCCGTGTTGCTTCCAAAGAAGACTGCAAAATCAAGCTAGCTTGCTTCTACAAAACCAAACCAAACAACGGCCCTTTTAAGGGCCACTAATTATTCACGAAAGAATCTTGTTGTTTTTTATGTAAAATAAAGTTCCCCGATATCAAAATGTCCACATGGTCGAACACCCCCCCCCCTCTCTCTCTCTCCCTCTCTCTCTATCTATCCCTCTGTCTCTTACTGGCTCTATACAAATAATAAGGTAAATAACGCAAAAATGGTTAACGAGACCTCAGTGAGGCTCAAGAAGTAAACGTAAAAAATGAAATGAAATGAAACGATTCTTACAAATCTGGCAATATGAAATTTGAAAAAAATGGGAGGGGTGTGGTCGAAGATGAAATAGTAGAAGTAGTAGAAGCAGTAGTAGTATACCAAAGTCAAGAAGTAACAAAAAAAAGTTTTGGAATGGCAAAACTTGAACCATTATTCAGATTACAATATATTATGTCGCAGATTGTTGTTGTCGTCGAGCGCCCCCTTGTGGCGAAATTTTCCTTGTCTCGGTGTTCTGCATGGCGTTATATTGAGAAGCTGTAGTTACTATGCTATACAATACTGGATAAAGATTTTTAATGTATTCATATACGTGTGTTTTAAAGTGGGTACGACGAAAAATATAGAAATAAATAGCGTTTAGAAATTCGAGTTTGTCTTCGAATAGGGAAATGACAGAAGCGGCAATGATGATGATGACGATGATGATAACAATGATAATAATAAATAATAATAATGATGATGATAATAACAATAAGAAGAAGAAGAAAAAGAAAACGAAGAAAAAGAAGAAGAAGACGAAGAAAAAGAAGAAGAAAAAGAATAAGAAAAGAAGAAGAAGGAGAAGAAGAAGAAAAAAAAAGAAGAAGACTCTTTTTTGAGTGAAGCTAGTGAAGCGGGCGACACAGTGGTGGTGGTGCTGGCAACCTGGGGAGGTTTCCTACCACGTACGCAACCATGACGTATAATGATGATTTCTCGGGGAAGGGGACACTTGTTTTGTTTACACCGCAACTGTAAATACGTATACCAAGATGGCTGAGAAGGATACCAAGAAGGCTCCTAAGAAGAAACAGCGACCCATCCGCCTGCTGCTGAGATGGTTATGACAGCAATCAGCGAATTGAAGGAGCGGAATGGATCTTCGCTCCAGGCAATCAAGAAGTACATCGAGCAGAACTTCGATGTCCAGATGGACCGACAGCTCATATTCATCAAGAAGGCTCTAAAGGCTGGTGTGGAGAAGGGCAAACTTACGCAGACGAAGGGGTAAAGGTGCTTCGGGGTCATTCAAGTTGAATGTGCAAGCAGCCAAGGCACAAGCAGCGGAGAAGGCCAAGAAGGAGAAAGAGAGAGCCAAACAGCAAGCACAGCGGGAGAAGGAAAAGGCGAAATCTGCAGCCCAGAAGGAGAAGAAGCAGAAGGCAGCCGCCGCTAAGAAGGCAAAGGCAGCACCAAAGAAAGTGAAGAAGCCTGCAAAGAAGACTAAGACCACTGAGAAGAAAGAAAAGAAAAAGACACCAAAGAAGAAAGTCCCTGCCAAGAAGTCGACACCCAAGAAGGCAGTAACCAAGAAGCCAAAGGCTTCGAACCCCAAGAAACCCGCAGCAAAGAAAGTAGCGGCAAAGAAATCCAAGTGATTTCTGCATAGCCACTTTCCAGTGCCAACAAAACGGCTCTTTTCAGAGCCACCAAATTTCCAAGAAAGAATACCTGTCTGTATGAAAAAAAATAATA
>NW_026974269.1:0-56335 GCF_037042905.1 Lytechinus pictus | reverse complement strand
TGGCTACGGTACCCTTTCCTGGTCAGATTTGGAATGTCAGATATATATCCTATCCATTGGTAGTAAACATTCCACCCTCTAATTTCACATTTATTTTTTATGAATTTTTCAAAAGTGCCATTTTAACACACAAGTCTATGGGGAATGTTTTACGCGCGTGACACCTGTAAGTAATATGGGAAATCACTAGTAGTGGATGGAATACCTGGCCAAACTCTACAGTAGCAAACAATTTCTCACTGATATCAATATGTTTAGTCATCAAGTGGTGCAAAAAAATGGATTTAATGGCTAGCAGGGCTACATCAGGTAAAGTTAGTAGGTCTGTGTAGCCTAGGAATGTATGTATATTGATCAATGTATAGAGTCAAGGCCTCTTTATGCTCTGATTTATCATTGTTTTGTGTTAGTGTACATCACCTACTTAGCATTAGAAAGACCTTTAGAAATTCATCATGTTAAAATTGTTCTTAGGAAGGGGGTAGGTAGAGAGGAGATAGAACTTTGAGAACTTTACTAAAGAGAACTAGAGTGGTGCCTTCAAGAAAGTATTTAGAAAGGGGCACAGAGTAAGGTAAGGTATCTAATAGTGCTCAACTAAGGAGGGAGGGGGGGTGGCTGTGTGCTGCAATCTTAGTATAGCCCCCCCCCCCTCTTTATTAAGCCATGCCATCTATAAAATTATTTTTCTTTCTCTCTCTCTCTCTCTCTCTATGTATCTCTTCCTTCTTACATCTGAGAGGCAACAGCCCTAGGAAGATTTTGAATAGGTCAAATGCAAATATACTAAAGTAGTATCTCATTCTTTTATTGTTTCCTTATCCAATCTCATGTATATTTGGTAATTATGTTTGGGACAGTTCTGGTATCCTAATATCTACACAGAATTTACATACACTTTTATATTACAATTGATAGGGACCTATATTGTCATTGCATTCACTGTTGGGCTATATGCAGGTAGGATTTGTATACATGCATAAATAGTGAAAATAACATGTATGGGTAACACATTAAAATGGGTCATTGCATAGAAAATAGGCATTTTCAATGTATTTCTTTGTGCTAGTGTGAGTGTACAGATATAAAAGAATAGAAAAGTAGCTATTCAAAAAAATAAAATACATAAGTCACATAATATAGGTTCCACGAGCCTAATTACATCAGGAGGGCTAAAGATATTCGTTCGACCCAACCCATTCGAATTTTTGTCAATTTGATATTGCTGATTGACAAAAATGTATGAATGTGATTCAAAATCTAACACTGATTCTAGAAATGGTAACTACTGAACTTACTTCGCCCAAATTGGGAAGATAAATAAGTAATTTGGAACTATTTTTTGACTGGCGGAATAATTAGGGCTATTTTACTGTTTCAGTTGATGAATTCGATCGATTCATAGTTATCTTCATGAATGGCGATTTATTTTTAAAATGAGCTGGCTACGGTACCCTTTCCTGGTCAGATTTGGAATGTCAGATATATATCCTATCCATTGGTAGTAAACATTCCACCCTCTAATTTCACATTTATTTTTTATGAATTTTTCAAAAGTGCCATTTTAACACACAAGTCTATGGGGAATGTTTTACGCGCGTGACACCTGTAAGTAATATGGGAAATCACTAGTAGTGGATGGAATACCTGGCCAAACTCTACAGTAGCAAACAATTTCTCACTGATATCAATATGTTTAGTCATCAAGTGGTGCAAAAAAATGGATTTAATGGCTAGCAGGGCTACATCAGGTAAAGTTAGTAGGTCTGTGTAGCCTAGGAATGTATGTATATTGATCAATGTATAGAGTCAAGGCCTCTTTATGCTCTGATTTATCATTGTTTTGTGTTAGTGTACATCACCTACTTAGCATTAGAAAGACCTTTAGAAATTCATCATGTTAAAATTGTTCTTAGGAAGGGGGTAGGTAGAGAGGAGATAGAACTTTGAGAACTTTACTAAAGAGAACTAGAGTGGTGCCTTCAAGAAAGTATTTAGAAAGGGGCACAGAGTAAGGTAAGGTATCTAATAGTGCTCAACTAAGGAGGGAGGGGGGGTGGCTGTGTGCTGCAATCTTAGTATAGCCCCCCCCCCCTCTTTATTAAGCCATGCCATCTATAAAATTATTTTTCTTTCTCTCTCTCTCTCTCTCTCTCTCTATGTATCTCTTCCTTCTTACATCTGAGAGGCAACAGCCCTAGGAAGATTTTGAATAGGTCAAATGCAAATATACTAAAGTAGTATCTCATTCTTTTATTGTTTCCTTATCCAATCTCATGTATATTTGGTAATTATGTTTGGGACAGTTCTGGTATCCTAATATCTACACAGAATTTACATACACTTTTATATTACAATTGATAGGGACCTATATTGTCATTGCATTCACTGTTGGGCTATATGCAGGTAGGATTTGTATACATGCATAAATAGTGAAAATAACATGTATGGGTAACACATTAAAATGGGTCATTGCATAGAAAATAGGCATTTTCAATGTATTTCTTTGTGCTAGTGTGAGTGTACAGATATAAAAGAATAGAAAAGTAGCTATTCAAAAAAATAAAATACATAAGTCACATAATATAGGTTCCACGAGCCTAATTACATCAGGAGGGCTAAAGATATTCGTTCGACCCAACCCATTCGAATTTTTGTCAATTTGATATTGCTGATTGACAAAAATGTATGAATGTGATTCAAAATCTAACACTGATTCTAGAAATGGTAACTACTGAACTTACTTCGCCCAAATTGGGAAGATAAATAAGTAATTTGGAACTATTTTTTGACTGGCGGAATAATTAGGGCTATTTTACTGTTTCAGTTGATGAATTCGATCGATTCATAGTTATCTTCATGAATGGCGATTTATTTTTAAAATGAGCTGGCTACGGTACCCTTTCCTGGTCAGATTTGGAATGTCAGATATATATCCTATCCATTGGTAGTAAACATTCCACCCTCTAATTTCACATTTATTTTTTATGAATTTTTCAAAAGTGCCATTTTAACACACAAGTCTATGGGGAATGTTTTACGCGCGTGACACCTGTAAGTAATATGGGAAATCACTAGTAGTGGATGGAATACCTGGCCAAACTCTACAGTAGCAAACAATTTCTCACTGATATCAATATGTTTAGTCATCAAGTGGTGCAAAAAAATGGATTTAATGGCTAGCAGGGCTACATCAGGTAAAGTTAGTAGGTCTGTGTAGCCTAGGAATGTATGTATATTGATCAATGTATAGAGTCAAGGCCTCTTTATGCTCTGATTTATCATTGTTTTGTGTTAGTGTACATCACCTACTTAGCATTAGAAAGACCTTTAGAAATTCATCATGTTAAAATTGTTCTTAGGAAGGGGGTAGGTAGAGAGGAGATAGAACTTTGAGAACTTTACTAAAGAGAACTAGAGTGGTGCCTTCAAGAAAGTATTTAGAAAGGGGCACAGAGTAAGGTAAGGTATCTAATAGTGCTCAACTAAGGAGGGAGGGGGGGTGGCTGTGTGCTGCAATCTTAGTATAGCCCCCCCCCCCTCTTTATTAAGCCATGCCATCTATAAAATTATTTTTCTTTCTCTCTCTCTCTCTCTCTCTATGTATCTCTTCCTTCTTACATCTGAGAGGCAACAGCCCTAGGAAGATTTTGAATAGGTCAAATGCAAATATACTAAAGTAGTATCTCATTCTTTTATTGTTTCCTTATCCAATCTCATGTATATTTGGTAATTATGTTTGGGACAGTTCTGGTATCCTAATATCTACACAGAATTTACATACACTTTTATATTACAATTGATAGGGACCTATATTGTCATTGCATTCACTGTTGGGCTATATGCAGGTAGGATTTGTATACATGCATAAATAGTGAAAATAACATGTATGGGTAACACATTAAAATGGGTCATTGCATAGAAAATAGGCATTTTCAATGTATTTCTTTGTGCTAGTGTGAGTGTACAGATATAAAAGAATAGAAAAGTAGCTATTCAAAAAAATAAAATACATAAGTCACATAATATAGGTTCCACGAGCCTAATTACATCAGGAGGGCTAAAGATATTCGTTCGACCCAACCCATTCGAATTTTTGTCAATTTGATATTGCTGATTGACAAAAATGTATGAATGTGATTCAAAATCTAACACTGATTCTAGAAATGGTAACTACTGAACTTACTTCGCCCAAATTGGGAAGATAAATAAGTAATTTGGAACTATTTTTTGACTGGCGGAATAATTAGGGCTATTTTACTGTTTCAGTTGATGAATTCGATCGATTCATAGTTATCTTCATGAATGGCGATTTATTTTTAAAATGAGCTGGCTACGGTACCCTTTCCTGGTCAGATTTGGAATGTCAGATATATATCCTATCCATTGGTAGTAAACATTCCACCCTCTAATTTCACATTTATTTTTTATGAATTTTTCAAAAGTGCCATTTTAACACACAAGTCTATGGGGAATGTTTTACGCGCGTGACACCTGTAAGTAATATGGGAAATCACTAGTAGTGGATGGAATACCTGGCCAAACTCTACAGTAGCAAACAATTTCTCACTGATATCAATATGTTTAGTCATCAAGTGGTGCAAAAAAATGGATTTAATGGCTAGCAGGGCTACATCAGGTAAAGTTAGTAGGTCTGTGTAGCCTAGGAATGTATGTATATTGATCAATGTATAGAGTCAAGGCCTCTTTATGCTCTGATTTATCATTGTTTTGTGTTAGTGTACATCACCTACTTAGCATTAGAAAGACCTTTAGAAATTCATCATGTTAAAATTGTTCTTAGGAAGGGGGTAGGTAGAGAGGAGATAGAACTTTGAGAACTTTACTAAAGAGAACTAGAGTGGTGCCTTCAAGAAAGTATTTAGAAAGGGGCACAGAGTAAGGTAAGGTATCTAATAGTGCTCAACTAAGGAGGGAGGGGGGGTGGCTGTGTGCTGCAATCTTAGTATAGCCCCCCCCCCCTCTTTATTAAGCCATGCCATCTATAAAATTATTTTTCTTTCTCTCTCTCTCTCTCTCTCTATGTATCTCTTCCTTCTTACATCTGAGAGGCAACAGCCCTAGGAAGATTTTGAATAGGTCAAATGCAAATATACTAAAGTAGTATCTCATTCTTTTATTGTTTCCTTATCCAATCTCATGTATATTTGGTAATTATGTTTGGGACAGTTCTGGTATCCTAATATCTACACAGAATTTACATACACTTTTATATTACAATTGATAGGGACCTATATTGTCATTGCATTCACTGTTGGGCTATATGCAGGTAGGATTTGTATACATGCATAAATAGTGAAAATAACATGTATGGGTAACACATTAAAATGGGTCATTGCATAGAAAATAGGCATTTTCAATGTATTTCTTTGTGCTAGTGTGAGTGTACAGATATAAAAGAATAGAAAAGTAGCTATTCAAAAAAATAAAATACATAAGTCACATAATATAGGTTCCACGAGCCTAATTACATCAGGAGGGCTAAAGATATTCGTTCGACCCAACCCATTCGAATTTTTGTCAATTTGATATTGCTGATTGACAAAAATGTATGAATGTGATTCAAAATCTAACACTGATTCTAGAAATGGTAACTACTGAACTTACTTCGCCCAAATTGGGAAGATAAATAAGTAATTTGGAACTATTTTTTGACTGGCGGAATAATTAGGGCTATTTTACTGTTTCAGTTGATGAATTCGATCGATTCATAGTTATCTTCATGAATGGCGATTTATTTTTAAAATGAGCTGGCTACGGTACCCTTTCCTGGTCAGATTTGGAATGTCAGATATATATCCTATCCATTGGTAGTAAACATTCCACCCTCTAATTTCACATTTATTTTTTATGAATTTTTCAAAAGTGCCATTTTAACACACAAGTCTATGGGGAATGTTTTACGCGCGTGACACCTGTAAGTAATATGGGAAATCACTAGTAGTGGATGGAATACCTGGCCAAACTCTACAGTAGCAAACAATTTCTCACTGATATCAATATGTTTAGTCATCAAGTGGTGCAAAAAAATGGATTTAATGGCTAGCAGGGCTACATCAGGTAAAGTTAGTAGGTCTGTGTAGCCTAGGAATGTATGTATATTGATCAATGTATAGAGTCAAGGCCTCTTTATGCTCTGATTTATCATTGTTTTGTGTTAGTGTACATCACCTACTTAGCATTAGAAAGACCTTTAGAAATTCATCATGTTAAAATTGTTCTTAGGAAGGGGGTAGGTAGAGAGGAGATAGAACTTTGAGAACTTTACTAAAGAGAACTAGAGTGGTGCCTTCAAGAAAGTATTTAGAAAGGGGCACAGAGTAAGGTAAGGTATCTAATAGTGCTCAACTAAGGAGGGAGGGGGGGTGGCTGTGTGCTGCAATCTTAGTATAGCCCCCCCCCCCTCTTTATTAAGCCATGCCATCTATAAAATTATTTTTCTTTCTCTCTCTCTCTCTCTCTCTATGTATCTCTTCCTTCTTACATCTGAGAGGCAACAGCCCTAGGAAGATTTTGAATAGGTCAAATGCAAATATACTAAAGTAGTATCTCATTCTTTTATTGTTTCCTTATCCAATCTCATGTATATTTGGTAATTATGTTTGGGACAGTTCTGGTATCCTAATATCTACACAGAATTTACATACACTTTTATATTACAATTGATAGGGACCTATATTGTCATTGCATTCACTGTTGGGCTATATGCAGGTAGGATTTGTATACATGCATAAATAGTGAAAATAACATGTATGGGTAACACATTAAAATGGGTCATTGCATAGAAAATAGGCATTTTCAATGTATTTCTTTGTGCTAGTGTGAGTGTACAGATATAAAAGAATAGAAAAGTAGCTATTCAAAAAAATAAAATACATAAGTCACATAATATAGGTTCCACGAGCCTAATTACATCAGGAGGGCTAAAGATATTCGTTCGACCCAACCCATTCGAATTTTTGTCAATTTGATATTGCTGATTGACAAAAATGTATGAATGTGATTCAAAATCTAACACTGATTCTAGAAATGGTAACTACTGAACTTACTTCGCCCAAATTGGGAAGATAAATAAGTAATTTGGAACTATTTTTTGACTGGCGGAATAATTAGGGCTATTTTACTGTTTCAGTTGATGAATTCGATCGATTCATAGTTATCTTCATGAATGGCGATTTATTTTTAAAATGAGCTGGCTACGGTACCCTTTCCTGGTCAGATTTGGAATGTCAGATATATATCCTATCCATTGGTAGTAAACATTCCACCCTCTAATTTCACATTTATTTTTTATGAATTTTTCAAAAGTGCCATTTTAACACACAAGTCTATGGGGAATGTTTTACGCGCGTGACACCTGTAAGTAATATGGGAAATCACTAGTAGTGGATGGAATACCTGGCCAAACTCTACAGTAGCAAACAATTTCTCACTGATATCAATATGTTTAGTCATCAAGTGGTGCAAAAAAATGGATTTAATGGCTAGCAGGGCTACATCAGGTAAAGTTAGTAGGTCTGTGTAGCCTAGGAATGTATGTATATTGATCAATGTATAGAGTCAAGGCCTCTTTATGCTCTGATTTATCATTGTTTTGTGTTAGTGTACATCACCTACTTAGCATTAGAAAGACCTTTAGAAATTCATCATGTTAAAATTGTTCTTAGGAAGGGGGTAGGTAGAGAGGAGATAGAACTTTGAGAACTTTACTAAAGAGAACTAGAGTGGTGCCTTCAAGAAAGTATTTAGAAAGGGGCACAGAGTAAGGTAAGGTATCTAATAGTGCTCAACTAAGGAGGGAGGGGGGGTGGCTGTGTGCTGCAATCTTAGTATAGCCCCCCCCCCCCCTCTTTATTAAGCCATGCCATCTATAAAATTATTTTTCTTTCTCTCTCTCTCTCTCTCTCTATGTATCTCTTCCTTCTTACATCTGAGAGGCAACAGCCCTAGGAAGATTTTGAATAGGTCAAATGCAAATATACTAAAGTAGTATCTCATTCTTTTATTGTTTCCTTATCCAATCTCATGTATATTTGGTAATTATGTTTGGGACAGTTCTGGTATCCTAATATCTACACAGAATTTACATACACTTTTATATTACAATTGATAGGGACCTATATTGTCATTGCATTCACTGTTGGGCTATATGCAGGTAGGATTTGTATACATGCATAAATAGTGAAAATAACATGTATGGGTAACACATTAAAATGGGTCATTGCATAGAAAATAGGCATTTTCAATGTATTTCTTTGTGCTAGTGTGAGTGTACAGATATAAAAGAATAGAAAAGTAGCTATTCAAAAAAATAAAATACATAAGTCACATAATATAGGTTCCACGAGCCTAATTACATCAGGAGGGCTAAAGATATTCGTTCGACCCAACCCATTCGAATTTTTGTCAATTTGATATTGCTGATTGACAAAAATGTATGAATGTGATTCAAAATCTAACACTGATTCTAGAAATGGTAACTACTGAACTTACTTCGCCCAAATTGGGAAGATAAATAAGTAATTTGGAACTATTTTTTGACTGGCGGAATAATTAGGGCTATTTTACTGTTTCAGTTGATGAATTCGATCGATTCATAGTTATCTTCATGAATGGCGATTTATTTTTAAAATGAGCTGGCTACGGTACCCTTTCCTGGTCAGATTTGGAATGTCAGATATATATCCTATCCATTGGTAGTAAACATTCCACCCTCTAATTTCACATTTATTTTTTATGAATTTTTCAAAAGTGCCATTTTAACACACAAGTCTATGGGGAATGTTTTACGCGCGTGACACCTGTAAGTAATATGGGAAATCACTAGTAGTGGATGGAATACCTGGCCAAACTCTACAGTAGCAAACAATTTCTCACTGATATCAATATGTTTAGTCATCAAGTGGTGCAAAAAAATGGATTTAATGGCTAGCAGGGCTACATCAGGTAAAGTTAGTAGGTCTGTGTAGCCTAGGAATGTATGTATATTGATCAATGTATAGAGTCAAGGCCTCTTTATGCTCTGATTTATCATTGTTTTGTGTTAGTGTACATCACCTACTTAGCATTAGAAAGACCTTTAGAAATTCATCATGTTAAAATTGTTCTTAGGAAGGGGGTAGGTAGAGAGGAGATAGAACTTTGAGAACTTTACTAAAGAGAACTAGAGTGGTGCCTTCAAGAAAGTATTTAGAAAGGGGCACAGAGTAAGGTAAGGTATCTAATAGTGCTCAACTAAGGAGGGAGGGGGGGTGGCTGTGTGCTGCAATCTTAGTATAGCCCCCCCCCCCTCTTTATTAAGCCATGCCATCTATAAAATTATTTTTCTTTCTCTCTCTCTCTCTCTCTCTATGTATCTCTTCCTTCTTACATCTGAGAGGCAACAGCCCTAGGAAGATTTTGAATAGGTCAAATGCAAATATACTAAAGTAGTATCTCATTCTTTTATTGTTTCCTTATCCAATCTCATGTATATTTGGTAATTATGTTTGGGACAGTTCTGGTATCCTAATATCTACACAGAATTTACATACACTTTTATATTACAATTGATAGGGACCTATATTGTCATTGCATTCACTGTTGGGCTATATGCAGGTAGGATTTGTATACATGCATAAATAGTGAAAATAACATGTATGGGTAACACATTAAAATGGGTCATTGCATAGAAAATAGGCATTTTCAATGTATTTCTTTGTGCTAGTGTGAGTGTACAGATATAAAAGAATAGAAAAGTAGCTATTCAAAAAAATAAAATACATAAGTCACATAATATAGGTTCCACGAGCCTAATTACATCAGGAGGGCTAAAGATATTCGTTCGACCCAACCCATTCGAATTTTTGTCAATTTGATATTGCTGATTGACAAAAATGTATGAATGTGATTCAAAATCTAACACTGATTCTAGAAATGGTAACTACTGAACTTACTTCGCCCAAATTGGGAAGATAAATAAGTAATTTGGAACTATTTTTTGACTGGCGGAATAATTAGGGCTATTTTACTGTTTCAGTTGATGAATTCGATCGATTCATAGTTATCTTCATGAATGGCGATTTATTTTTAAAATGAGCTGGCTACGGTACCCTTTCCTGGTCAGATTTGGAATGTCAGATATATATCCTATCCATTGGTAGTAAACATTCCACCCTCTAATTTCACATTTATTTTTTATGAATTTTTCAAAAGTGCCATTTTAACACACAAGTCTATGGGGAATGTTTTACGCGCGTGACACCTGTAAGTAATATGGGAAATCACTAGTAGTGGATGGAATACCTGGCCAAACTCTACAGTAGCAAACAATTTCTCACTGATATCAATATGTTTAGTCATCAAGTGGTGCAAAAAAATGGATTTAATGGCTAGCAGGGCTACATCAGGTAAAGTTAGTAGGTCTGTGTAGCCTAGGAATGTATGTATATTGATCAATGTATAGAGTCAAGGCCTCTTTATGCTCTGATTTATCATTGTTTTGTGTTAGTGTACATCACCTACTTAGCATTAGAAAGACCTTTAGAAATTCATCATGTTAAAATTGTTCTTAGGAAGGGGGTAGGTAGAGAGGAGATAGAACTTTGAGAACTTTACTAAAGAGAACTAGAGTGGTGCCTTCAAGAAAGTATTTAGAAAGGGGCACAGAGTAAGGTAAGGTATCTAATAGTGCTCAACTAAGGAGGGAGGGGGGGTGGCTGTGTGCTGCAATCTTAGTATAGCCCCCCCCCCCTCTTTATTAAGCCATGCCATCTATAAAATTATTTTTCTTTCTCTCTCTCTCTCTCTCTCTATGTATCTCTTCCTTCTTACATCTGAGAGGCAACAGCCCTAGGAAGATTTTGAATAGGTCAAATGCAAATATACTAAAGTAGTATCTCATTCTTTTATTGTTTCCTTATCCAATCTCATGTATATTTGGTAATTATGTTTGGGACAGTTCTGGTATCCTAATATCTACACAGAATTTACATACACTTTTATATTACAATTGATAGGGACCTATATTGTCATTGCATTCACTGTTGGGCTATATGCAGGTAGGATTTGTATACATGCATAAATAGTGAAAATAACATGTATGGGTAACACATTAAAATGGGTCATTGCATAGAAAATAGGCATTTTCAATGTATTTCTTTGTGCTAGTGTGAGTGTACAGATATAAAAGAATAGAAAAGTAGCTATTCAAAAAAATAAAATACATAAGTCACATAATATAGGTTCCACGAGCCTAATTACATCAGGAGGGCTAAAGATATTCGTTCGACCCAACCCATTCGAATTTTTGTCAATTTGATATTGCTGATTGACAAAAATGTATGAATGTGATTCAAAATCTAACACTGATTCTAGAAATGGTAACTACTGAACTTACTTCGCCCAAATTGGGAAGATAAATAAGTAATTTGGAACTATTTTTTGACTGGCGGAATAATTAGGGCTATTTTACTGTTTCAGTTGATGAATTCGATCGATTCATAGTTATCTTCATGAATGGCGATTTATTTTTAAAATGAGCTGGCTACGGTACCCTTTCCTGGTCAGATTTGGAATGTCAGATATATATCCTATCCATTGGTAGTAAACATTCCACCCTCTAATTTCACATTTATTTTTTATGAATTTTTCAAAAGTGCCATTTTAACACACAAGTCTATGGGGAATGTTTTACGCGCGTGACACCTGTAAGTAATATGGGAAATCACTAGTAGTGGATGGAATACCTGGCCAAACTCTACAGTAGCAAACAATTTCTCACTGATATCAATATGTTTAGTCATCAAGTGGTGCAAAAAAATGGATTTAATGGCTAGCAGGGCTACATCAGGTAAAGTTAGTAGGTCTGTGTAGCCTAGGAATGTATGTATATTGATCAATGTATAGAGTCAAGGCCTCTTTATGCTCTGATTTATCATTGTTTTGTGTTAGTGTACATCACCTACTTAGCATTAGAAAGACCTTTAGAAATTCATCATGTTAAAATTGTTCTTAGGAAGGGGGTAGGTAGAGAGGAGATAGAACTTTGAGAACTTTACTAAAGAGAACTAGAGTGGTGCCTTCAAGAAAGTATTTAGAAAGGGGCACAGAGTAAGGTAAGGTATCTAATAGTGCTCAACTAAGGAGGGAGGGGGGGTGGCTGTGTGCTGCAATCTTAGTATAGCCCCCCCCCCCTCTTTATTAAGCCATGCCATCTATAAAATTATTTTTCTTTCTCTCTCTCTCTCTCTCTCTATGTATCTCTTCCTTCTTACATCTGAGAGGCAACAGCCCTAGGAAGATTTTGAATAGGTCAAATGCAAATATACTAAAGTAGTATCTCATTCTTTTATTGTTTCCTTATCCAATCTCATGTATATTTGGTAATTATGTTTGGGACAGTTCTGGTATCCTAATATCTACACAGAATTTACATACACTTTTATATTACAATTGATAGGGACCTATATTGTCATTGCATTCACTGTTGGGCTATATGCAGGTAGGATTTGTATACATGCATAAATAGTGAAAATAACATGTATGGGTAACACATTAAAATGGGTCATTGCATAGAAAATAGGCATTTTCAATGTATTTCTTTGTGCTAGTGTGAGTGTACAGATATAAAAGAATAGAAAAGTAGCTATTCAAAAAAATAAAATACATAAGTCACATAATATAGGTTCCACGAGCCTAATTACATCAGGAGGGCTAAAGATATTCGTTCGACCCAACCCATTCGAATTTTTGTCAATTTGATATTGCTGATTGACAAAAATGTATGAATGTGATTCAAAATCTAACACTGATTCTAGAAATGGTAACTACTGAACTTACTTCGCCCAAATTGGGAAGATAAATAAGTAATTTGGAACTATTTTTTGACTGGCGGAATAATTAGGGCTATTTTACTGTTTCAGTTGATGAATTCGATCGATTCATAGTTATCTTCATGAATGGCGATTTATTTTTAAAATGAGCTGGCTACGGTACCCTTTCCTGGTCAGATTTGGAATGTCAGATATATATCCTATCCATTGGTAGTAAACATTCCACCCTCTAATTTCACATTTATTTTTTATGAATTTTTCAAAAGTGCCATTTTAACACACAAGTCTATGGGGAATGTTTTACGCGCGTGACACCTGTAAGTAATATGGGAAATCACTAGTAGTGGATGGAATACCTGGCCAAACTCTACAGTAGCAAACAATTTCTCACTGATATCAATATGTTTAGTCATCAAGTGGTGCAAAAAAATGGATTTAATGGCTAGCAGGGCTACATCAGGTAAAGTTAGTAGGTCTGTGTAGCCTAGGAATGTATGTATATTGATCAATGTATAGAGTCAAGGCCTCTTTATGCTCTGATTTATCATTGTTTTGTGTTAGTGTACATCACCTACTTAGCATTAGAAAGACCTTTAGAAATTCATCATGTTAAAATTGTTCTTAGGAAGGGGGTAGGTAGAGAGGAGATAGAACTTTGAGAACTTTACTAAAGAGAACTAGAGTGGTGCCTTCAAGAAAGTATTTAGAAAGGGGCACAGAGTAAGGTAAGGTATCTAATAGTGCTCAACTAAGGAGGGAGGGGGGGTGGCTGTGTGCTGCAATCTTAGTATAGCCCCCCCCCCCTCTTTATTAAGCCATGCCATCTATAAAATTATTTTTCTTTCTCTCTCTCTCTCTCTCTCTATGTATCTCTTCCTTCTTACATCTGAGAGGCAACAGCCCTAGGAAGATTTTGAATAGGTCAAATGCAAATATACTAAAGTAGTATCTCATTCTTTTATTGTTTCCTTATCCAATCTCATGTATATTTGGTAATTATGTTTGGGACAGTTCTGGTATCCTAATATCTACACAGAATTTACATACACTTTTATATTACAATTGATAGGGACCTATATTGTCATTGCATTCACTGTTGGGCTATATGCAGGTAGGATTTGTATACATGCATAAATAGTGAAAATAACATGTATGGGTAACACATTAAAATGGGTCATTGCATAGAAAATAGGCATTTTCAATGTATTTCTTTGTGCTAGTGTGAGTGTACAGATATAAAAGAATAGAAAAGTAGCTATTCAAAAAAATAAAATACATAAGTCACATAATATAGGTTCCACGAGCCTAATTACATCAGGAGGGCTAAAGATATTCGTTCGACCCAACCCATTCGAATTTTTGTCAATTTGATATTGCTGATTGACAAAAATGTATGAATGTGATTCAAAATCTAACACTGATTCTAGAAATGGTAACTACTGAACTTACTTCGCCCAAATTGGGAAGATAAATAAGTAATTTGGAACTATTTTTTGACTGGCGGAATAATTAGGGCTATTTTACTGTTTCAGTTGATGAATTCGATCGATTCATAGTTATCTTCATGAATGGCGATTTATTTTTAAAATGAGCTGGCTACGGTACCCTTTCCTGGTCAGATTTGGAATGTCAGATATATATCCTATCCATTGGTAGTAAACATTCCACCCTCTAATTTCACATTTATTTTTTATGAATTTTTCAAAAGTGCCATTTTAACACACAAGTCTATGGGGAATGTTTTACGCGCGTGACACCTGTAAGTAATATGGGAAATCACTAGTAGTGGATGGAATACCTGGCCAAACTCTACAGTAGCAAACAATTTCTCACTGATATCAATATGTTTAGTCATCAAGTGGTGCAAAAAAATGGATTTAATGGCTAGCAGGGCTACATCAGGTAAAGTTAGTAGGTCTGTGTAGCCTAGGAATGTATGTATATTGATCAATGTATAGAGTCAAGGCCTCTTTATGCTCTGATTTATCATTGTTTTGTGTTAGTGTACATCACCTACTTAGCATTAGAAAGACCTTTAGAAATTCATCATGTTAAAATTGTTCTTAGGAAGGGGGTAGGTAGAGAGGAGATAGAACTTTGAGAACTTTACTAAAGAGAACTAGAGTGGTGCCTTCAAGAAAGTATTTAGAAAGGGGCACAGAGTAAGGTAAGGTATCTAATAGTGCTCAACTAAGGAGGGAGGGGGGGTGGCTGTGTGCTGCAATCTTAGTATAGCCCCCCCCCCCTCTTTATTAAGCCATGCCATCTATAAAATTATTTTTCTTTCTCTCTCTCTCTCTCTCTCTATGTATCTCTTCCTTCTTACATCTGAGAGGCAACAGCCCTAGGAAGATTTTGAATAGGTCAAATGCAAATATACTAAAGTAGTATCTCATTCTTTTATTGTTTCCTTATCCAATCTCATGTATATTTGGTAATTATGTTTGGGACAGTTCTGGTATCCTAATATCTACACAGAATTTACATACACTTTTATATTACAATTGATAGGGACCTATATTGTCATTGCATTCACTGTTGGGCTATATGCAGGTAGGATTTGTATACATGCATAAATAGTGAAAATAACATGTATGGGTAACACATTAAAATGGGTCATTGCATAGAAAATAGGCATTTTCAATGTATTTCTTTGTGCTAGTGTGAGTGTACAGATATAAAAGAATAGAAAAGTAGCTATTCAAAAAAATAAAATACATAAGTCACATAATATAGGTTCCACGAGCCTAATTACATCAGGAGGGCTAAAGATATTCGTTCGACCCAACCCATTCGAATTTTTGTCAATTTGATATTGCTGATTGACAAAAATGTATGAATGTGATTCAAAATCTAACACTGATTCTAGAAATGGTAACTACTGAACTTACTTCGCCCAAATTGGGAAGATAAATAAGTAATTTGGAACTATTTTTTGACTGGCGGAATAATTAGGGCTATTTTACTGTTTCAGTTGATGAATTCGATCGATTCATAGTTATCTTCATGAATGGCGATTTATTTTTAAAATGAGCTGGCTACGGTACCCTTTCCTGGTCAGATTTGGAATGTCAGATATATATCCTATCCATTGGTAGTAAACATTCCACCCTCTAATTTCACATTTATTTTTTATGAATTTTTCAAAAGTGCCATTTTAACACACAAGTCTATGGGGAATGTTTTACGCGCGTGACACCTGTAAGTAATATGGGAAATCACTAGTAGTGGATGGAATACCTGGCCAAACTCTACAGTAGCAAACAATTTCTCACTGATATCAATATGTTTAGTCATCAAGTGGTGCAAAAAAATGGATTTAATGGCTAGCAGGGCTACATCAGGTAAAGTTAGTAGGTCTGTGTAGCCTAGGAATGTATGTATATTGATCAATGTATAGAGTCAAGGCCTCTTTATGCTCTGATTTATCATTGTTTTGTGTTAGTGTACATCACCTACTTAGCATTAGAAAGACCTTTAGAAATTCATCATGTTAAAATTGTTCTTAGGAAGGGGGTAGGTAGAGAGGAGATAGAACTTTGAGAACTTTACTAAAGAGAACTAGAGTGGTGCCTTCAAGAAAGTATTTAGAAAGGGGCACAGAGTAAGGTAAGGTATCTAATAGTGCTCAACTAAGGAGGGAGGGGGGGTGGCTGTGTGCTGCAATCTTAGTATAGCCCCCCCCCCCTCTTTATTAAGCCATGCCATCTATAAAATTATTTTTCTTTCTCTCTCTCTCTCTCTCTCTATGTATCTCTTCCTTCTTACATCTGAGAGGCAACAGCCCTAGGAAGATTTTGAATAGGTCAAATGCAAATATACTAAAGTAGTATCTCATTCTTTTATTGTTTCCTTATCCAATCTCATGTATATTTGGTAATTATGTTTGGGACAGTTCTGGTATCCTAATATCTACACAGAATTTACATACACTTTTATATTACAATTGATAGGGACCTATATTGTCATTGCATTCACTGTTGGGCTATATGCAGGTAGGATTTGTATACATGCATAAATAGTGAAAATAACATGTATGGGTAACACATTAAAATGGGTCATTGCATAGAAAATAGGCATTTTCAATGTATTTCTTTGTGCTAGTGTGAGTGTACAGATATAAAAGAATAGAAAAGTAGCTATTCAAAAAAATAAAATACATAAGTCACATAATATAGGTTCCACGAGCCTAATTACATCAGGAGGGCTAAAGATATTCGTTCGACCCAACCCATTCGAATTTTTGTCAATTTGATATTGCTGATTGACAAAAATGTATGAATGTGATTCAAAATCTAACACTGATTCTAGAAATGGTAACTACTGAACTTACTTCGCCCAAATTGGGAAGATAAATAAGTAATTTGGAACTATTTTTTGACTGGCGGAATAATTAGGGCTATTTTACTGTTTCAGTTGATGAATTCGATCGATTCATAGTTATCTTCATGAATGGCGATTTATTTTTAAAATGAGCTGGCTACGGTACCCTTTCCTGGTCAGATTTGGAATGTCAGATATATATCCTATCCATTGGTAGTAAACATTCCACCCTCTAATTTCACATTTATTTTTTATGAATTTTTCAAAAGTGCCATTTTAACACACAAGTCTATGGGGAATGTTTTACGCGCGTGACACCTGTAAGTAATATGGGAAATCACTAGTAGTGGATGGAATACCTGGCCAAACTCTACAGTAGCAAACAATTTCTCACTGATATCAATATGTTTAGTCATCAAGTGGTGCAAAAAAATGGATTTAATGGCTAGCAGGGCTACATCAGGTAAAGTTAGTAGGTCTGTGTAGCCTAGGAATGTATGTATATTGATCAATGTATAGAGTCAAGGCCTCTTTATGCTCTGATTTATCATTGTTTTGTGTTAGTGTACATCACCTACTTAGCATTAGAAAGACCTTTAGAAATTCATCATGTTAAAATTGTTCTTAGGAAGGGGGTAGGTAGAGAGGAGATAGAACTTTGAGAACTTTACTAAAGAGAACTAGAGTGGTGCCTTCAAGAAAGTATTTAGAAAGGGGCACAGAGTAAGGTAAGGTATCTAATAGTGCTCAACTAAGGAGGGAGGGGGGGTGGCTGTGTGCTGCAATCTTAGTATAGCCCCCCCCCCCTCTTTATTAAGCCATGCCATCTATAAAATTATTTTTCTTTCTCTCTCTCTCTCTCTCTCTATGTATCTCTTCCTTCTTACATCTGAGAGGCAACAGCCCTAGGAAGATTTTGAATAGGTCAAATGCAAATATACTAAAGTAGTATCTCATTCTTTTATTGTTTCCTTATCCAATCTCATGTATATTTGGTAATTATGTTTGGGACAGTTCTGGTATCCTAATATCTACACAGAATTTACATACACTTTTATATTACAATTGATAGGGACCTATATTGTCATTGCATTCACTGTTGGGCTATATGCAGGTAGGATTTGTATACATGCATAAATAGTGAAAATAACATGTATGGGTAACACATTAAAATGGGTCATTGCATAGAAAATAGGCATTTTCAATGTATTTCTTTGTGCTAGTGTGAGTGTACAGATATAAAAGAATAGAAAAGTAGCTATTCAAAAAAATAAAATACATAAGTCACATAATATAGGTTCCACGAGCCTAATTACATCAGGAGGGCTAAAGATATTCGTTCGACCCAACCCATTCGAATTTTTGTCAATTTGATATTGCTGATTGACAAAAATGTATGAATGTGATTCAAAATCTAACACTGATTCTAGAAATGGTAACTACTGAACTTACTTCGCCCAAATTGGGAAGATAAATAAGTAATTTGGAACTATTTTTTGACTGGCGGAATAATTAGGGCTATTTTACTGTTTCAGTTGATGAATTCGATCGATTCATAGTTATCTTCATGAATGGCGATTTATTTTTAAAATGAGCTGGCTACGGTACCCTTTCCTGGTCAGATTTGGAATGTCAGATATATATCCTATCCATTGGTAGTAAACATTCCACCCTCTAATTTCACATTTATTTTTTATGAATTTTTCAAAAGTGCCATTTTAACACACAAGTCTATGGGGAATGTTTTACGCGCGTGACACCTGTAAGTAATATGGGAAATCACTAGTAGTGGATGGAATACCTGGCCAAACTCTACAGTAGCAAACAATTTCTCACTGATATCAATATGTTTAGTCATCAAGTGGTGCAAAAAAATGGATTTAATGGCTAGCAGGGCTACATCAGGTAAAGTTAGTAGGTCTGTGTAGCCTAGGAATGTATGTATATTGATCAATGTATAGAGTCAAGGCCTCTTTATGCTCTGATTTATCATTGTTTTGTGTTAGTGTACATCACCTACTTAGCATTAGAAAGACCTTTAGAAATTCATCATGTTAAAATTGTTCTTAGGAAGGGGGTAGGTAGAGAGGAGATAGAACTTTGAGAACTTTACTAAAGAGAACTAGAGTGGTGCCTTCAAGAAAGTATTTAGAAAGGGGCACAGAGTAAGGTAAGGTATCTAATAGTGCTCAACTAAGGAGGGAGGGGGGGTGGCTGTGTGCTGCAATCTTAGTATAGCCCCCCCCCCCTCTTTATTAAGCCATGCCATCTATAAAATTATTTTTCTTTCTCTCTCTCTCTCTCTCTCTATGTATCTCTTCCTTCTTACATCTGAGAGGCAACAGCCCTAGGAAGATTTTGAATAGGTCAAATGCAAATATACTAAAGTAGTATCTCATTCTTTTATTGTTTCCTTATCCAATCTCATGTATATTTGGTAATTATGTTTGGGACAGTTCTGGTATCCTAATATCTACACAGAATTTACATACACTTTTATATTACAATTGATAGGGACCTATATTGTCATTGCATTCACTGTTGGGCTATATGCAGGTAGGATTTGTATACATGCATAAATAGTGAAAATAACATGTATGGGTAACACATTAAAATGGGTCATTGCATAGAAAATAGGCATTTTCAATGTATTTCTTTGTGCTAGTGTGAGTGTACAGATATAAAAGAATAGAAAAGTAGCTATTCAAAAAAATAAAATACATAAGTCACATAATGTAAGTAATATGGGAAATCACTAGTAGTGGATGGAATACCTGGCCAAACTCTACAGTAGCAAACAATTTCTCACTGATATCAATATGTTTAGTCATCAAGTGGTGCAAAAAAATGGATTTAATGGCTAGCAGGGCTACATCAGGTAAAGTTAGTAGGTCTGTGTAGCCTAGGAATGTATGTATATTGATCAATGTATAGAGTCAAGGCCTCTTTATGCTCTGATTTATCATTGTTTTGTGTTAGTGTACATCACCTACTTAGCATTAGAAAGACCTTTAGAAATTCATCATGTTAAAATTGTTCTTAGGAAGGGGGTAGGTAGAGAGGAGATAGAACTTTGAGAACTTTACTAAAGAGAACTAGAGTGGTGCCTTCAAGAAAGTATTTAGAAAGGGGCACAGAGTAAGGTAAGGTATCTAATAGTGCTCAACTAAGGAGGGAGGGGGGGTGGCTGTGTGCTGCAATCTTAGTATAGCCCCCCCCCCCTCTTTATTAAGCCATGCCATCTATAAAATTATTTTTCTTTCTCTCTCTCTCTCTCTCTCTATGTATCTCTTCCTTCTTACATCTGAGAGGCAACAGCCCTAGGAAGATTTTGAATAGGTCAAATGCAAATATACTAAAGTAGTATCTCATTCTTTTATTGTTTCCTTATCCAATCTCATGTATATTTGGTAATTATGTTTGGGACAGTTCTGGTATCCTAATATCTACACAGAATTTACATACACTTTTATATTACAATTGATAGGGACCTATATTGTCATTGCATTCACTGTTGGGCTATATGCAGGTAGGATTTGTATACATGCATAAATAGTGAAAATAACATGTATGGGTAACACATTAAAATGGGTCATTGCATAGAAAATAGGCATTTTCAATGTATTTCTTTGTGCTAGTGTGAGTGTACAGATATAAAAGAATAGAAAAGTAGCTATTCAAAAAAATAAAATACATAAGTCACATAATATAGGTTCCACGAGCCTAATTACATCAGGAGGGCTAAAGATATTCGTTCGACCCAACCCATTCGAATTTTTGTCAATTTGATATTGCTGATTGACAAAAATGTATGAATGTGATTCAAAATCTAACACTGATTCTAGAAATGGTAACTACTGAACTTACTTCGCCCAAATTGGGAAGATAAATAAGTAATTTGGAACTATTTTTTGACTGGCGGAATAATTAGGGCTATTTTACTGTTTCAGTTGATGAATTCGATCGATTCATAGTTATCTTCATGAATGGCGATTTATTTTTAAAATGAGCTGGCTACGGTACCCTTTCCTGGTCAGATTTGGAATGTCAGATATATATCCTATCCATTGGTAGTAAACATTCCACCCTCTAATTTCACATTTATTTTTTATGAATTTTTCAAAAGTGCCATTTTAACACACAAGTCTATGGGGAATGTTTTACGCGCGTGACACCTGTAAGTAATATGGGAAATCACTAGTAGTGGATGGAATACCTGGCCAAACTCTACAGTAGCAAACAATTTCTCACTGATATCAATATGTTTAGTCATCAAGTGGTGCAAAAAAATGGATTTAATGGCTAGCAGGGCTACATCAGGTAAAGTTAGTAGGTCTGTGTAGCCTAGGAATGTATGTATATTGATCAATGTATAGAGTCAAGGCCTCTTTATGCTCTGATTTATCATTGTTTTGTGTTAGTGTACATCACCTACTTAGCATTAGAAAGACCTTTAGAAATTCATCATGTTAAAATTGTTCTTAGGAAGGGGGTAGGTAGAGAGGAGATAGAACTTTGAGAACTTTACTAAAGAGAACTAGAGTGGTGCCTTCAAGAAAGTATTTAGAAAGGGGCACAGAGTAAGGTAAGGTATCTAATAGTGCTCAACTAAGGAGGGAGGGGGGGTGGCTGTGTGCTGCAATCTTAGTATAGCCCCCCCCCCCCCTCTTTATTAAGCCATGCCATCTATAAAATTATTTTTCTTTCTCTCTCTCTCTCTCTCTCTATGTATCTCTTCCTTCTTACATCTGAGAGGCAACAGCCCTAGGAAGATTTTGAATAGGTCAAATGCAAATATACTAAAGTAGTATCTCATTCTTTTATTGTTTCCTTATCCAATCTCATGTATATTTGGTAATTATGTTTGGGACAGTTCTGGTATCCTAATATCTACACAGAATTTACATACACTTTTATATTACAATTGATAGGGACCTATATTGTCATTGCATTCACTGTTGGGCTATATGCAGGTAGGATTTGTATACATGCATAAATAGTGAAAATAACATGTATGGGTAACACATTAAAATGGGTCATTGCATAGAAAATAGGCATTTTCAATGTATTTCTTTGTGCTAGTGTGAGTGTACAGATATAAAAGAATAGAAAAGTAGCTATTCAAAAAAATAAAATACATAAGTCACATAATATAGGTTCCACGAGCCTAATTACATCAGGAGGGCTAAAGATATTCGTTCGACCCAACCCATTCGAATTTTTGTCAATTTGATATTGCTGATTGACAAAAATGTATGAATGTGATTCAAAATCTAACACTGATTCTAGAAATGGTAACTACTGAACTTACTTCGCCCAAATTGGGAAGATAAATAAGTAATTTGGAACTATTTTTTGACTGGCGGAATAATTAGGGCTATTTTACTGTTTCAGTTGATGAATTCGATCGATTCATAGTTATCTTCATGAATGGCGATTTATTTTTAAAATGAGCTGGCTACGGTACCCTTTCCTGGTCAGATTTGGAATGTCAGATATATATCCTATCCATTGGTAGTAAACATTCCACCCTCTAATTTCACATTTATTTTTTATGAATTTTTCAAAAGTGCCATTTTAACACACAAGTCTATGGGGAATGTTTTACGCGCGTGACACCTGTAAGTAATATGGGAAATCACTAGTAGTGGATGGAATACCTGGCCAAACTCTACAGTAGCAAACAATTTCTCACTGATATCAATATGTTTAGTCATCAAGTGGTGCAAAAAAATGGATTTAATGGCTAGCAGGGCTACATCAGGTAAAGTTAGTAGGTCTGTGTAGCCTAGGAATGTATGTATATTGATCAATGTATAGAGTCAAGGCCTCTTTATGCTCTGATTTATCATTGTTTTGTGTTAGTGTACATCACCTACTTAGCATTAGAAAGACCTTTAGAAATTCATCATGTTAAAATTGTTCTTAGGAAGGGGGTAGGTAGAGAGGAGATAGAACTTTGAGAACTTTACTAAAGAGAACTAGAGTGGTGCCTTCAAGAAAGTATTTAGAAAGGGGCACAGAGTAAGGTAAGGTATCTAATAGTGCTCAACTAAGGAGGGAGGGGGGGTGGCTGTGTGCTGCAATCTTAGTATAGCCCCCCCCCCTCTTTATTAAGCCATGCCATCTATAAAATTATTTTTCTTTCTCTCTCTCTCTCTCTCTCTATGTATCTCTTCCTTCTTACATCTGAGAGGCAACAGCCCTAGGAAGATTTTGAATAGGTCAAATGCAAATATACTAAAGTAGTATCTCATTCTTTTATTGTTTCCTTATCCAATCTCATGTATATTTGGTAATTATGTTTGGGACAGTTCTGGTATCCTAATATCTACACAGAATTTACATACACTTTTATATTACAATTGATAGGGACCTATATTGTCATTGCATTCACTGTTGGGCTATATGCAGGTAGGATTTGTATACATGCATAAATAGTGAAAATAACATGTATGGGTAACACATTAAAATGGGTCATTGCATAGAAAATAGGCATTTTCAATGTATTTCTTTGTGCTAGTGTGAGTGTACAGATATAAAAGAATAGAAAAGTAGCTATTCAAAAAAATAAAATACATAAGTCACATAATATAGGTTCCACGAGCCTAATTACATCAGGAGGGCTAAAGATATTCGTTCGACCCAACCCATTCGAATTTTTGTCAATTTGATATTGCTGATTGACAAAAATGTATGAATGTGATTCAAAATCTAACACTGATTCTAGAAATGGTAACTACTGAACTTACTTCGCCCAAATTGGGAAGATAAATAAGTAATTTGGAACTATTTTTTGACTGGCGGAATAATTAGGGCTATTTTACTGTTTCAGTTGATGAATTCGATCGATTCATAGTTATCTTCATGAATGGCGATTTATTTTTAAAATGAGCTGGCTACGGTACCCTTTCCTGGTCAGATTTGGAATGTCAGATATATATCCTATCCATTGGTAGTAAACATTCCACCCTCTAATTTCACATTTATTTTTTATGAATTTTTCAAAAGTGCCATTTTAACACACAAGTCTATGGGGAATGTTTTACGCGCGTGACACCTGTAAGTAATATGGGAAATCACTAGTAGTGGATGGAATACCTGGCCAAACTCTACAGTAGCAAACAATTTCTCACTGATATCAATATGTTTAGTCATCAAGTGGTGCAAAAAAATGGATTTAATGGCTAGCAGGGCTACATCAGGTAAAGTTAGTAGGTCTGTGTAGCCTAGGAATGTATGTATATTGATCAATGTATAGAGTCAAGGCCTCTTTATGCTCTGATTTATCATTGTTTTGTGTTAGTGTACATCACCTACTTAGCATTAGAAAGACCTTTAGAAATTCATCATGTTAAAATTGTTCTTAGGAAGGGGGTAGGTAGAGAGGAGATAGAACTTTGAGAACTTTACTAAAGAGAACTAGAGTGGTGCCTTCAAGAAAGTATTTAGAAAGGGGCACAGAGTAAGGTAAGGTATCTAATAGTGCTCAACTAAGGAGGGAGGGGGGGTGGCTGTGTGCTGCAATCTTAGTATAGCCCCCCCCCCCTCTTTATTAAGCCATGCCATCTATAAAATTATTTTTCTTTCTCTCTCTCTCTCTCTCTCTATGTATCTCTTCCTTCTTACATCTGAGAGGCAACAGCCCTAGGAAGATTTTGAATAGGTCAAATGCAAATATACTAAAGTAGTATCTCATTCTTTTATTGTTTCCTTATCCAATCTCATGTATATTTGGTAATTATGTTTGGGACAGTTCTGGTATCCTAATATCTACACAGAATTTACATACACTTTTATATTACAATTGATAGGGACCTATATTGTCATTGCATTCACTGTTGGGCTATATGCAGGTAGGATTTGTATACATGCATAAATAGTGAAAATAACATGTATGGGTAACACATTAAAATGGGTCATTGCATAGAAAATAGGCATTTTCAATGTATTTCTTTGTGCTAGTGTGAGTGTACAGATATAAAAGAATAGAAAAGTAGCTATTCAAAAAAATAAAATACATAAGTCACATAATATAGGTTCCACGAGCCTAATTACATCAGGAGGGCTAAAGATATTCGTTCGACCCAACCCATTCGAATTTTTGTCAATTTGATATTGCTGATTGACAAAAATGTATGAATGTGATTCAAAATCTAACACTGATTCTAGAAATGGTAACTACTGAACTTACTTCGCCCAAATTGGGAAGATAAATAAGTAATTTGGAACTATTTTTTGACTGGCGGAATAATTAGGGCTATTTTACTGTTTCAGTTGATGAATTCGATCGATTCATAGTTATCTTCATGAATGGCGATTTATTTTTAAAATGAGCTGGCTACGGTACCCTTTCCTGGTCAGATTTGGAATGTCAGATATATATCCTATCCATTGGTAGTAAACATTCCACCCTCTAATTTCACATTTATTTTTTATGAATTTTTCAAAAGTGCCATTTTAACACACAAGTCTATGGGGAATGTTTTACGCGCGTGACACCTGTAAGTAATATGGGAAATCACTAGTAGTGGATGGAATACCTGGCCAAACTCTACAGTAGCAAACAATTTCTCACTGATATCAATATGTTTAGTCATCAAGTGGTGCAAAAAAATGGATTTAATGGCTAGCAGGGCTACATCAGGTAAAGTTAGTAGGTCTGTGTAGCCTAGGAATGTATGTATATTGATCAATGTATAGAGTCAAGGCCTCTTTATGCTCTGATTTATCATTGTTTTGTGTTAGTGTACATCACCTACTTAGCATTAGAAAGACCTTTAGAAATTCATCATGTTAAAATTGTTCTTAGGAAGGGGGTAGGTAGAGAGGAGATAGAACTTTGAGAACTTTACTAAAGAGAACTAGAGTGGTGCCTTCAAGAAAGTATTTAGAAAGGGGCACAGAGTAAGGTAAGGTATCTAATAGTGCTCAACTAAGGAGGGAGGGGGGGTGGCTGTGTGCTGCAATCTTAGTATAGCCCCCCCCCCTCTTTATTAAGCCATGCCATCTATAAAATTATTTTTCTTTCTCTCTCTCTCTCTCTCTCTATGTATCTCTTCCTTCTTACATCTGAGAGGCAACAGCCCTAGGAAGATTTTGAATAGGTCAAATGCAAATATACTAAAGTAGTATCTCATTCTTTTATTGTTTCCTTATCCAATCTCATGTATATTTGGTAATTATGTTTGGGACAGTTCTGGTATCCTAATATCTACACAGAATTTACATACACTTTTATATTACAATTGATAGGGACCTATATTGTCATTGCATTCACTGTTGGGCTATATGCAGGTAGGATTTGTATACATGCATAAATAGTGAAAATAACATGTATGGGTAACACATTAAAATGGGTCATTGCATAGAAAATAGGCATTTTCAATGTATTTCTTTGTGCTAGTGTGAGTGTACAGATATAAAAGAATAGAAAAGTAGCTATTCAAAAAAATAAAATACATAAGTCACATAATATAGGTTCCACGAGCCTAATTACATCAGGAGGGCTAAAGATATTCGTTCGACCCAACCCATTCGAATTTTTGTCAATTTGATATTGCTGATTGACAAAAATGTATGAATGTGATTCAAAATCTAACACTGATTCTAGAAATGGTAACTACTGAACTTACTTCGCCCAAATTGGGAAGATAAATAAGTAATTTGGAACTATTTTTTGACTGGCGGAATAATTAGGGCTATTTTACTGTTTCAGTTGATGAATTCGATCGATTCATAGTTATCTTCATGAATGGCGATTTATTTTTAAAATGAGCTGGCTACGGTACCCTTTCCTGGTCAGATTTGGAATGTCAGATATATATCCTATCCATTGGTAGTAAACATTCCACCCTCTAATTTCACATTTATTTTTTATGAATTTTTCAAAAGTGCCATTTTAACACACAAGTCTATGGGGAATGTTTTACGCGCGTGACACCTGTAAGTAATATGGGAAATCACTAGTAGTGGATGGAATACCTGGCCAAACTCTACAGTAGCAAACAATTTCTCACTGATATCAATATGTTTAGTCATCAAGTGGTGCAAAAAAATGGATTTAATGGCTAGCAGGGCTACATCAGGTAAAGTTAGTAGGTCTGTGTAGCCTAGGAATGTATGTATATTGATCAATGTATAGAGTCAAGGCCTCTTTATGCTCTGATTTATCATTGTTTTGTGTTAGTGTACATCACCTACTTAGCATTAGAAAGACCTTTAGAAATTCATCATGTTAAAATTGTTCTTAGGAAGGGGGTAGGTAGAGAGGAGATAGAACTTTGAGAACTTTACTAAAGAGAACTAGAGTGGTGCCTTCAAGAAAGTATTTAGAAAGGGGCACAGAGTAAGGTAAGGTATCTAATAGTGCTCAACTAAGGAGGGAGGGGGGGTGGCTGTGTGCTGCAATCTTAGTATAGCCCCCCCCCCCCTCTTTATTAAGCCATGCCATCTATAAAATTATTTTTCTTTCTCTCTCTCTCTCTCTCTCTATGTATCTCTTCCTTCTTACATCTGAGAGGCAACAGCCCTAGGAAGATTTTGAATAGGTCAAATGCAAATATACTAAAGTAGTATCTCATTCTTTTATTGTTTCCTTATCCAATCTCATGTATATTTGGTAATTATGTTTGGGACAGTTCTGGTATCCTAATATCTACACAGAATTTACATACACTTTTATATTACAATTGATAGGGACCTATATTGTCATTGCATTCACTGTTGGGCTATATGCAGGTAGGATTTGTATACATGCATAAATAGTGAAAATAACATGTATGGGTAACACATTAAAATGGGTCATTGCATAGAAAATAGGCATTTTCAATGTATTTCTTTGTGCTAGTGTGAGTGTACAGATATAAAAGAATAGAAAAGTAGCTATTCAAAAAAATAAAATACATAAGTCACATAATATAGGTTCCACGAGCCTAATTACATCAGGAGGGCTAAAGATATTCGTTCGACCCAACCCATTCGAATTTTTGTCAATTTGATATTGCTGATTGACAAAAATGTATGAATGTGATTCAAAATCTAACACTGATTCTAGAAATGGTAACTACTGAACTTACTTCGCCCAAATTGGGAAGATAAATAAGTAATTTGGAACTATTTTTTGACTGGCGGAATAATTAGGGCTATTTTACTGTTTCAGTTGATGAATTCGATCGATTCATAGTTATCTTCATGAATGGCGATTTATTTTTAAAATGAGCTGGCTACGGTACCCTTTCCTGGTCAGATTTGGAATGTCAGATATATATCCTATCCATTGGTAGTAAACATTCCACCCTCTAATTTCACATTTATTTTTTATGAATTTTTCAAAAGTGCCATTTTAACACACAAGTCTATGGGGAATGTTTTACGCGCGTGACACCTGTAAGTAATATGGGAAATCACTAGTAGTGGATGGAATACCTGGCCAAACTCTACAGTAGCAAACAATTTCTCACTGATATCAATATGTTTAGTCATCAAGTGGTGCAAAAAAATGGATTTAATGGCTAGCAGGGCTACATCAGGTAAAGTTAGTAGGTCTGTGTAGCCTAGGAATGTATGTATATTGATCAATGTATAGAGTCAAGGCCTCTTTATGCTCTGATTTATCATTGTTTTGTGTTAGTGTACATCACCTACTTAGCATTAGAAAGACCTTTAGAAATTCATCATGTTAAAATTGTTCTTAGGAAGGGGGTAGGTAGAGAGGAGATAGAACTTTGAGAACTTTACTAAAGAGAACTAGAGTGGTGCCTTCAAGAAAGTATTTAGAAAGGGGCACAGAGTAAGGTAAGGTATCTAATAGTGCTCAACTAAGGAGGGAGGGGGGGTGGCTGTGTGCTGCAATCTTAGTATAGCCCCCCCCCTCTTTATTAAGCCATGCCATCTATAAAATTATTTTTCTTTCTCTCTCTCTCTCTCTCTCTATGTATCTCTTCCTTCTTACATCTGAGAGGCAACAGCCCTAGGAAGATTTTGAATAGGTCAAATGCAAATATACTAAAGTAGTATCTCATTCTTTTATTGTTTCCTTATCCAATCTCATGTATATTTGGTAATTATGTTTGGGACAGTTCTGGTATCCTAATATCTACACAGAATTTACATACACTTTTATATTACAATTGATAGGGACCTATATTGTCATTGCATTCACTGTTGGGCTATATGCAGGTAGGATTTGTATACATGCATAAATAGTGAAAATAACATGTATGGGTAACACATTAAAATGGGTCATTGCATAGAAAATAGGCATTTTCAATGTATTTCTTTGTGCTAGTGTGAGTGTACAGATATAAAAGAATAGAAAAGTAGCTATTCAAAAAAATAAAATACATAAGTCACATAATATAGGTTCCACGAGCCTAATTACATCAGGAGGGCTAAAGATATTCGTTCGACCCAACCCATTCGAATTTTTGTCAATTTGATATTGCTGATTGACAAAAATGTATGAATGTGATTCAAAATCTAACACTGATTCTAGAAATGGTAACTACTGAACTTACTTCGCCCAAATTGGGAAGATAAATAAGTAATTTGGAACTATTTTTTGACTGGCGGAATAATTAGGGCTATTTTACTGTTTCAGTTGATGAATTCGATCGATTCATAGTTATCTTCATGAATGGCGATTTATTTTTAAAATGAGCTGGCTACGGTACCCTTTCCTGGTCAGATTTGGAATGTCAGATATATATCCTATCCATTGGTAGTAAACATTCCACCCTCTAATTTCACATTTATTTTTTATGAATTTTTCAAAAGTGCCATTTTAACACACAAGTCTATGGGGAATGTTTTACGCGCGTGACACCTGTAAGTAATATGGGAAATCACTAGTAGTGGATGGAATACCTGGCCAAACTCTACAGTAGCAAACAATTTCTCACTGATATCAATATGTTTAGTCATCAAGTGGTGCAAAAAAATGGATTTAATGGCTAGCAGGGCTACATCAGGTAAAGTTAGTAGGTCTGTGTAGCCTAGGAATGTATGTATATTGATCAATGTATAGAGTCAAGGCCTCTTTATGCTCTGATTTATCATTGTTTTGTGTTAGTGTACATCACCTACTTAGCATTAGAAAGACCTTTAGAAATTCATCATGTTAAAATTGTTCTTAGGAAGGGGGTAGGTAGAGAGGAGATAGAACTTTGAGAACTTTACTAAAGAGAACTAGAGTGGTGCCTTCAAGAAAGTATTTAGAAAGGGGCACAGAGTAAGGTAAGGTATCTAATAGTGCTCAACTAAGGAGGGAGGGGGGGTGGCTGTGTGCTGCAATCTTAGTATAGCCCCCCCCCCCTCTTTATTAAGCCATGCCATCTATAAAATTATTTTTCTTTCTCTCTCTCTCTCTCTCTCTATGTATCTCTTCCTTCTTACATCTGAGAGGCAACAGCCCTAGGAAGATTTTGAATAGGTCAAATGCAAATATACTAAAGTAGTATCTCATTCTTTTATTGTTTCCTTATCCAATCTCATGTATATTTGGTAATTATGTTTGGGACAGTTCTGGTATCCTAATATCTACACAGAATTTACATACACTTTTATATTACAATTGATAGGGACCTATATTGTCATTGCATTCACTGTTGGGCTATATGCAGGTAGGATTTGTATACATGCATAAATAGTGAAAATAACATGTATGGGTAACACATTAAAATGGGTCATTGCATAGAAAATAGGCATTTTCAATGTATTTCTTTGTGCTAGTGTGAGTGTACAGATATAAAAGAATAGAAAAGTAGCTATTCAAAAAAATAAAATACATAAGTCACATAATATAGGTTCCACGAGCCTAATTACATCAGGAGGGCTAAAGATATTCGTTCGACCCAACCCATTCGAATTTTTGTCAATTTGATATTGCTGATTGACAAAAATGTATGAATGTGATTCAAAATCTAACACTGATTCTAGAAATGGTAACTACTGAACTTACTTCGCCCAAATTGGGAAGATAAATAAGTAATTTGGAACTATTTTTTGACTGGCGGAATAATTAGGGCTATTTTACTGTTTCAGTTGATGAATTCGATCGATTCATAGTTATCTTCATGAATGGCGATTTATTTTTAAAATGAGCTGGCTACGGTACCCTTTCCTGGTCAGATTTGGAATGTCAGATATATATCCTATCCATTGGTAGTAAACATTCCACCCTCTAATTTCACATTTATTTTTTATGAATTTTTCAAAAGTGCCATTTTAACACACAAGTCTATGGGGAATGTTTTACGCGCGTGACACCTGTAAGTAATATGGGAAATCACTAGTAGTGGATGGAATACCTGGCCAAACTCTACAGTAGCAAACAATTTCTCACTGATATCAATATGTTTAGTCATCAAGTGGTGCAAAAAAATGGATTTAATGGCTAGCAGGGCTACATCAGGTAAAGTTAGTAGGTCTGTGTAGCCTAGGAATGTATGTATATTGATCAATGTATAGAGTCAAGGCCTCTTTATGCTCTGATTTATCATTGTTTTGTGTTAGTGTACATCACCTACTTAGCATTAGAAAGACCTTTAGAAATTCATCATGTTAAAATTGTTCTTAGGAAGGGGGTAGGTAGAGAGGAGATAGAACTTTGAGAACTTTACTAAAGAGAACTAGAGTGGTGCCTTCAAGAAAGTATTTAGAAAGGGGCACAGAGTAAGGTAAGGTATCTAATAGTGCTCAACTAAGGAGGGAGGGGGGGTGGCTGTGTGCTGCAATCTTAGTATAGCCCCCCCCCCCCTCTTTATTAAGCCATGCCATCTATAAAATTATTTTTCTTTCTCTCTCTCTCTCTCTCTCTATGTATCTCTTCCTTCTTACATCTGAGAGGCAACAGCCCTAGGAAGATTTTGAATAGGTCAAATGCAAATATACTAAAGTAGTATCTCATTCTTTTATTGTTTCCTTATCCAATCTCATGTATATTTGGTAATTATGTTTGGGACAGTTCTGGTATCCTAATATCTACACAGAATTTACATACACTTTTATATTACAATTGATAGGGACCTATATTGTCATTGCATTCACTGTTGGGCTATATGCAGGTAGGATTTGTATACATGCATAAATAGTGAAAATAACATGTATGGGTAACACATTAAAATGGGTCATTGCATAGAAAATAGGCATTTTCAATGTATTTCTTTGTGCTAGTGTGAGTGTACAGATATAAAAGAATAGAAAAGTAGCTATTCAAAAAAATAAAATACATAAGTCACATAATATAGGTTCCACGAGCCTAATTACATCAGGAGGGCTAAAGATATTCGTTCGACCCAACCCATTCGAATTTTTGTCAATTTGATATTGCTGATTGACAAAAATGTATGAATGTGATTCAAAATCTAACACTGATTCTAGAAATGGTAACTACTGAACTTACTTCGCCCAAATTGGGAAGATAAATAAGTAATTTGGAACTATTTTTTGACTGGCGGAATAATTAGGGCTATTTTACTGTTTCAGTTGATGAATTCGATCGATTCATAGTTATCTTCATGAATGGCGATTTATTTTTAAAATGAGCTGGCTACGGTACCCTTTCCTGGTCAGATTTGGAATGTCAGATATATATCCTATCCATTGGTAGTAAACATTCCACCCTCTAATTTCACATTTATTTTTTATGAATTTTTCAAAAGTGCCATTTTAACACACAAGTCTATGGGGAATGTTTTACGCGCGTGACACCTGTAAGTAATATGGGAAATCACTAGTAGTGGATGGAATACCTGGCCAAACTCTACAGTAGCAAACAATTTCTCACTGATATCAATATGTTTAGTCATCAAGTGGTGCAAAAAAATGGATTTAATGGCTAGCAGGGCTACATCAGGTAAAGTTAGTAGGTCTGTGTAGCCTAGGAATGTATGTATATTGATCAATGTATAGAGTCAAGGCCTCTTTATGCTCTGATTTATCATTGTTTTGTGTTAGTGTACATCACCTACTTAGCATTAGAAAGACCTTTAGAAATTCATCATGTTAAAATTGTTCTTAGGAAGGGGGTAGGTAGAGAGGAGATAGAACTTTGAGAACTTTACTAAAGAGAACTAGAGTGGTGCCTTCAAGAAAGTATTTAGAAAGGGGCACAGAGTAAGGTAAGGTATCTAATAGTGCTCAACTAAGGAGGGAGGGGGGGTGGCTGTGTGCTGCAATCTTAGTATAGCCCCCCCCCTCTTTATTAAGCCATGCCATCTATAAAATTATTTTTCTTTCTCTCTCTCTCTCTCTCTCTATGTATCTCTTCCTTCTTACATCTGAGAGGCAACAGCCCTAGGAAGATTTTGAATAGGTCAAATGCAAATATACTAAAGTAGTATCTCATTCTTTTATTGTTTCCTTATCCAATCTCATGTATATTTGGTAATTATGTTTGGGACAGTTCTGGTATCCTAATATCTACACAGAATTTACATACACTTTTATATTACAATTGATAGGGACCTATATTGTCATTGCATTCACTGTTGGGCTATATGCAGGTAGGATTTGTATACATGCATAAATAGTGAAAATAACATGTATGGGTAACACATTAAAATGGGTCATTGCATAGAAAATAGGCATTTTCAATGTATTTCTTTGTGCTAGTGTGAGTGTACAGATATAAAAGAATAGAAAAGTAGCTATTCAAAAAAATAAAATACATAAGTCACATAATATAGGTTCCACGAGCCTAATTACATCAGGAGGGCTAAAGATATTCGTTCGACCCAACCCATTCGAATTTTTGTCAATTTGATATTGCTGATTGACAAAAATGTATGAATGTGATTCAAAATCTAACACTGATTCTAGAAATGGTAACTACTGAACTTACTTCGCCCAAATTGGGAAGATAAATAAGTAATTTGGAACTATTTTTTGACTGGCGGAATAATTAGGGCTATTTTACTGTTTCAGTTGATGAATTCGATCGATTCATAGTTATCTTCATGAATGGCGATTTATTTTTAAAATGAGCTGGCTACGGTACCCTTTCCTGGTCAGATTTGGAATGTCAGATATATATCCTATCCATTGGTAGTAAACATTCCACCCTCTAATTTCACATTTATTTTTTATGAATTTTTCAAAAGTGCCATTTTAACACACAAGTCTATGGGGAATGTTTTACGCGCGTGACACCTGTAAGTAATATGGGAAATCACTAGTAGTGGATGGAATACCTGGCCAAACTCTACAGTAGCAAACAATTTCTCACTGATATCAATATGTTTAGTCATCAAGTGGTGCAAAAAAATGGATTTAATGGCTAGCAGGGCTACATCAGGTAAAGTTAGTAGGTCTGTGTAGCCTAGGAATGTATGTATATTGATCAATGTATAGAGTCAAGGCCTCTTTATGCTCTGATTTATCATTGTTTTGTGTTAGTGTACATCACCTACTTAGCATTAGAAAGACCTTTAGAAATTCATCATGTTAAAATTGTTCTTAGGAAGGGGGTAGGTAGAGAGGAGATAGAACTTTGAGAACTTTACTAAAGAGAACTAGAGTGGTGCCTTCAAGAAAGTATTTAGAAAGGGGCACAGAGTAAGGTAAGGTATCTAATAGTGCTCAACTAAGGAGGGAGGGGGGGTGGCTGTGTGCTGCAATCTTAGTATAGCCCCCCCCCCCTCTTTATTAAGCCATGCCATCTATAAAATTATTTTTCTTTCTCTCTCTCTCTCTCTCTCTATGTATCTCTTCCTTCTTACATCTGAGAGGCAACAGCCCTAGGAAGATTTTGAATAGGTCAAATGCAAATATACTAAAGTAGTATCTCATTCTTTTATTGTTTCCTTATCCAATCTCATGTATATTTGGTAATTATGTTTGGGACAGTTCTGGTATCCTAATATCTACACAGAATTTACATACACTTTTATATTACAATTGATAGGGACCTATATTGTCATTGCATTCACTGTTGGGCTATATGCAGGTAGGATTTGTATACATGCATAAATAGTGAAAATAACATGTATGGGTAACACATTAAAATGGGTCATTGCATAGAAAATAGGCATTTTCAATGTATTTCTTTGTGCTAGTGTGAGTGTACAGATATAAAAGAATAGAAAAGTAGCTATTCAAAAAAATAAAATACATAAGTCACATAATATAGGTTCCACGAGCCTAATTACATCAGGAGGGCTAAAGATATTCGTTCGACCCAACCCATTCGAATTTTTGTCAATTTGATATTGCTGATTGACAAAAATGTATGAATGTGATTCAAAATCTAACACTGATTCTAGAAATGGTAACTACTGAACTTACTTCGCCCAAATTGGGAAGATAAATAAGTAATTTGGAACTATTTTTTGACTGGCGGAATAATTAGGGCTATTTTACTGTTTCAGTTGATGAATTCGATCGATTCATAGTTATCTTCATGAATGGCGATTTATTTTTAAAATGAGCTGGCTACGGTACCCTTTCCTGGTCAGATTTGGAATGTCAGATATATATCCTATCCATTGGTAGTAAACATTCCACCCTCTAATTTCACATTTATTTTTTATGAATTTTTCAAAAGTGCCATTTTAACACACAAGTCTATGGGGAATGTTTTACGCGCGTGACACCTGTAAGTAATATGGGAAATCACTAGTAGTGGATGGAATACCTGGCCAAACTCTACAGTAGCAAACAATTTCTCACTGATATCAATATGTTTAGTCATCAAGTGGTGCAAAAAAATGGATTTAATGGCTAGCAGGGCTACATCAGGTAAAGTTAGTAGGTCTGTGTAGCCTAGGAATGTATGTATATTGATCAATGTATAGAGTCAAGGCCTCTTTATGCTCTGATTTATCATTGTTTTGTGTTAGTGTACATCACCTACTTAGCATTAGAAAGACCTTTAGAAATTCATCATGTTAAAATTGTTCTTAGGAAGGGGGTAGGTAGAGAGGAGATAGAACTTTGAGAACTTTACTAAAGAGAACTAGAGTGGTGCCTTCAAGAAAGTATTTAGAAAGGGGCACAGAGTAAGGTAAGGTATCTAATAGTGCTCAACTAAGGAGGGAGGGGGGGTGGCTGTGTGCTGCAATCTTAGTATAGCCCCCCCCCCCTCTTTATTAAGCCATGCCATCTATAAAATTATTTTTCTTTCTCTCTCTCTCTCTCTCTCTATGTATCTCTTCCTTCTTACATCTGAGAGGCAACAGCCCTAGGAAGATTTTGAATAGGTCAAATGCAAATATACTAAAGTAGTATCTCATTCTTTTATTGTTTCCTTATCCAATCTCATGTATATTTGGTAATTATGTTTGGGACAGTTCTGGTATCCTAATATCTACACAGAATTTACATACACTTTTATATTACAATTGATAGGGACCTATATTGTCATTGCATTCACTGTTGGGCTATATGCAGGTAGGATTTGTATACATGCATAAATAGTGAAAATAACATGTATGGGTAACACATTAAAATGGGTCATTGCATAGAAAATAGGCATTTTCAATGTATTTCTTTGTGCTAGTGTGAGTGTACAGATATAAAAGAATAGAAAAGTAGCTATTCAAAAAAATAAAATACATAAGTCACATAATATAGGTTCCACGAGCCTAATTACATCAGGAGGGCTAAAGATATTCGTTCGACCCAACCCATTCGAATTTTTGTCAATTTGATATTGCTGATTGACAAAAATGTATGAATGTGATTCAAAATCTAACACTGATTCTAGAAATGGTAACTACTGAACTTACTTCGCCCAAATTGGGAAGATAAATAAGTAATTTGGAACTATTTTTTGACTGGCGGAATAATTAGGGCTATTTTACTGTTTCAGTTGATGAATTCGATCGATTCATAGTTATCTTCATGAATGGCGATTTATTTTTAAAATGAGCTGGCTACGGTACCCTTTCCTGGTCAGATTTGGAATGTCAGATATATATCCTATCCATTGGTAGTAAACATTCCACCCTCTAATTTCACATTTATTTTTTATGAATTTTTCAAAAGTGCCATTTTAACACACAAGTCTATGGGGAATGTTTTACGCGCGTGACACCTGTAAGTAATATGGGAAATCACTAGTAGTGGATGGAATACCTGGCCAAACTCTACAGTAGCAAACAATTTCTCACTGATATCAATATGTTTAGTCATCAAGTGGTGCAAAAAAATGGATTTAATGGCTAGCAGGGCTACATCAGGTAAAGTTAGTAGGTCTGTGTAGCCTAGGAATGTATGTATATTGATCAATGTATAGAGTCAAGGCCTCTTTATGCTCTGATTTATCATTGTTTTGTGTTAGTGTACATCACCTACTTAGCATTAGAAAGACCTTTAGAAATTCATCATGTTAAAATTGTTCTTAGGAAGGGGGTAGGTAGAGAGGAGATAGAACTTTGAGAACTTTACTAAAGAGAACTAGAGTGGTGCCTTCAAGAAAGTATTTAGAAAGGGGCACAGAGTAAGGTAAGGTATCTAATAGTGCTCAACTAAGGAGGGAGGGGGGGTGGCTGTGTGCTGCAATCTTAGTATAGCCCCCCCCCCCTCTTTATTAAGCCATGCCATCTATAAAATTATTTTTCTTTCTCTCTCTCTCTCTCTCTCTATGTATCTCTTCCTTCTTACATCTGAGAGGCAACAGCCCTAGGAAGATTTTGAATAGGTCAAATGCAAATATACTAAAGTAGTATCTCATTCTTTTATTGTTTCCTTATCCAATCTCATGTATATTTGGTAATTATGTTTGGGACAGTTCTGGTATCCTAATATCTACACAGAATTTACATACACTTTTATATTACAATTGATAGGGACCTATATTGTCATTGCATTCACTGTTGGGCTATATGCAGGTAGGATTTGTATACATGCATAAATAGTGAAAATAACATGTATGGGTAACACATTAAAATGGGTCATTGCATAGAAAATAGGCATTTTCAATGTATTTCTTTGTGCTAGTGTGAGTGTACAGATATAAAAGAATAGAAAAGTAGCTATTCAAAAAAATAAAATACATAAGTCACATAATATAGGTTCCACGAGCCTAATTACATCAGGAGGGCTAAAGATATTCGTTCGACCCAACCCATTCGAATTTTTGTCAATTTGATATTGCTGATTGACAAAAATGTATGAATGTGATTCAAAATCTAACACTGATTCTAGAAATGGTAACTACTGAACTTACTTCGCCCAAATTGGGAAGATAAATAAGTAATTTGGAACTATTTTTTGACTGGCGGAATAATTAGGGCTATTTTACTGTTTCAGTTGATGAATTCGATCGATTCATAGTTATCTTCATGAATGGCGATTTATTTTTAAAATGAGCTGGCTACGGTACCCTTTCCTGGTCAGATTTGGAATGTCAGATATATATCCTATCCATTGGTAGTAAACATTCCACCCTCTAATTTCACATTTATTTTTTATGAATTTTTCAAAAGTGCCATTTTAACACACAAGTCTATGGGGAATGTTTTACGCGCGTGACACCTGTAAGTAATATGGGAAATCACTAGTAGTGGATGGAATACCTGGCCAAACTCTACAGTAGCAAACAATTTCTCACTGATATCAATATGTTTAGTCATCAAGTGGTGCAAAAAAATGGATTTAATGGCTAGCAGGGCTACATCAGGTAAAGTTAGTAGGTCTGTGTAGCCTAGGAATGTATGTATATTGATCAATGTATAGAGTCAAGGCCTCTTTATGCTCTGATTTATCATTGTTTTGTGTTAGTGTACATCACCTACTTAGCATTAGAAAGACCTTTAGAAATTCATCATGTTAAAATTGTTCTTAGGAAGGGGGTAGGTAGAGAGGAGATAGAACTTTGAGAACTTTACTAAAGAGAACTAGAGTGGTGCCTTCAAGAAAGTATTTAGAAAGGGGCACAGAGTAAGGTAAGGTATCTAATAGTGCTCAACTAAGGAGGGAGGGGGGGTGGCTGTGTGCTGCAATCTTAGTATAGCCCCCCCCCCCTCTTTATTAAGCCATGCCATCTATAAAATTATTTTTCTTTCTCTCTCTCTCTCTCTCTCTCTCTATGTATCTCTTCCTTCTTACATCTGAGAGGCAACAGCCCTAGGAAGATTTTGAATAGGTCAAATGCAAATATACTAAAGTAGTATCTCATTCTTTTATTGTTTCCTTATCCAATCTCATGTATATTTGGTAATTATGTTTGGGACAGTTCTGGTATCCTAATATCTACACAGAATTTACATACACTTTTATATTACAATTGATAGGGACCTATATTGTCATTGCATTCACTGTTGGGCTATATGCAGGTAGGATTTGTATACATGCATAAATAGTGAAAATAACATGTATGGGTAACACATTAAAATGGGTCATTGCATAGAAAATAGGCATTTTCAATGTATTTCTTTGTGCTAGTGTGAGTGTACAGATATAAAAGAATAGAAAAGTAGCTATTCAAAAAAATAAAATACATAAGTCACATAATATAGGTTCCACGAGCCTAATTACATCAGGAGGGCTAAAGATATTCGTTCGACCCAACCCATTCGAATTTTTGTCAATTTGATATTGCTGATTGACAAAAATGTATGAATGTGATTCAAAATCTAACACTGATTCTAGAAATGGTAACTACTGAACTTACTTCGCCCAAATTGGGAAGATAAATAAGTAATTTGGAACTATTTTTTGACTGGCGGAATAATTAGGGCTATTTTACTGTTTCAGTTGATGAATTCGATCGATTCATAGTTATCTTCATGAATGGCGATTTATTTTTAAAATGAGCTGGCTACGGTACCCTTTCCTGGTCAGATTTGGAATGTCAGATATATATCCTATCCATTGGTAGTAAACATTCCACCCTCTAATTTCACATTTATTTTTTATGAATTTTTCAAAAGTGCCATTTTAACACACAAGTCTATGGGGAATGTTTTACGCGCGTGACACCTGTAAGTAATATGGGAAATCACTAGTAGTGGATGGAATACCTGGCCAAACTCTACAGTAGCAAACAATTTCTCACTGATATCAATATGTTTAGTCATCAAGTGGTGCAAAAAAATGGATTTAATGGCTAGCAGGGCTACATCAGGTAAAGTTAGTAGGTCTGTGTAGCCTAGGAATGTATGTATATTGATCAATGTATAGAGTCAAGGCCTCTTTATGCTCTGATTTATCATTGTTTTGTGTTAGTGTACATCACCTACTTAGCATTAGAAAGACCTTTAGAAATTCATCATGTTAAAATTGTTCTTAGGAAGGGGGTAGGTAGAGAGGAGATAGAACTTTGAGAACTTTACTAAAGAGAACTAGAGTGGTGCCTTCAAGAAAGTATTTAGAAAGGGGCACAGAGTAAGGTAAGGTATCTAATAGTGCTCAACTAAGGAGGGAGGGGGGGTGGCTGTGTGCTGCAATCTTAGTATAGCCCCCCCCCCCTCTTTATTAAGCCATGCCATCTATAAAATTATTTTTCTTTCTCTCTCTCTCTCTCTCTCTATGTATCTCTTCCTTCTTACATCTGAGAGGCAACAGCCCTAGGAAGATTTTGAATAGGTCAAATGCAAATATACTAAAGTAGTATCTCATTCTTTTATTGTTTCCTTATCCAATCTCATGTATATTTGGTAATTATGTTTGGGACAGTTCTGGTATCCTAATATCTACACAGAATTTACATACACTTTTATATTACAATTGATAGGGACCTATATTGTCATTGCATTCACTGTTGGGCTATATGCAGGTAGGATTTGTATACATGCATAAATAGTGAAAATAACATGTATGGGTAACACATTAAAATGGGTCATTGCATAGAAAATAGGCATTTTCAATGTATTTCTTTGTGCTAGTGTGAGTGTACAGATATAAAAGAATAGAAAAGTAGCTATTCAAAAAAATAAAATACATAAGTCACATAATATAGGTTCCACGAGCCTAATTACATCAGGAGGGCTAAAGATATTCGTTCGACCCAACCCATTCGAATTTTTGTCAATTTGATATTGCTGATTGACAAAAATGTATGAATGTGATTCAAAATCTAACACTGATTCTAGAAATGGTAACTACTGAACTTACTTCGCCCAAATTGGGAAGATAAATAAGTAATTTGGAACTATTTTTTGACTGGCGGAATAATTAGGGCTATTTTACTGTTTCAGTTGATGAATTCGATCGATTCATAGTTATCTTCATGAATGGCGATTTATTTTTAAAATGAGCTGGCTACGGTACCCTTTCCTGGTCAGATTTGGAATGTCAGATATATATCCTATCCATTGGTAGTAAACATTCCACCCTCTAATTTCACATTTATTTTTTATGAATTTTTCAAAAGTGCCATTTTAACACACAAGTCTATGGGGAATGTTTTACGCGCGTGACACCTGTAAGTAATATGGGAAATCACTAGTAGTGGATGGAATACCTGGCCAAACTCTACAGTAGCAAACAATTTCTCACTGATATCAATATGTTTAGTCATCAAGTGGTGCAAAAAAATGGATTTAATGGCTAGCAGGGCTACATCAGGTAAAGTTAGTAGGTCTGTGTAGCCTAGGAATGTATGTATATTGATCAATGTATAGAGTCAAGGCCTCTTTATGCTCTGATTTATCATTGTTTTGTGTTAGTGTACATCACCTACTTAGCATTAGAAAGACCTTTAGAAATTCATCATGTTAAAATTGTTCTTAGGAAGGGGGTAGGTAGAGAGGAGATAGAACTTTGAGAACTTTACTAAAGAGAACTAGAGTGGTGCCTTCAAGAAAGTATTTAGAAAGGGGCACAGAGTAAGGTAAGGTATCTAATAGTGCTCAACTAAGGAGGGAGGGGGGGTGGCTGTGTGCTGCAATCTTAGTATAGCCCCCCCCCCCTCTTTATTAAGCCATGCCATCTATAAAATTATTTTTCTTTCTCTCTCTCTCTCTCTCTCTATGTATCTCTTCCTTCTTACATCTGAGAGGCAACAGCCCTAGGAAGATTTTGAATAGGTCAAATGCAAATATACTAAAGTAGTATCTCATTCTTTTATTGTTTCCTTATCCAATCTCATGTATATTTGGTAATTATGTTTGGGACAGTTCTGGTATCCTAATATCTACACAGAATTTACATACACTTTTATATTACAATTGATAGGGACCTATATTGTCATTGCATTCACTGTTGGGCTATATGCAGGTAGGATTTGTATACATGCATAAATAGTGAAAATAACATGTATGGGTAACACATTAAAATGGGTCATTGCATAGAAAATAGGCATTTTCAATGTATTTCTTTGTGCTAGTGTGAGTGTACAGATATAAAAGAATAGAAAAGTAGCTATTCAAAAAAATAAAATACATAAGTCACATAATATAGGTTCCACGAGCCTAATTACATCAGGAGGGCTAAAGATATTCGTTCGACCCAACCCATTCGAATTTTTGTCAATTTGATATTGCTGATTGACAAAAATGTATGAATGTGATTCAAAATCTAACACTGATTCTAGAAATGGTAACTACTGAACTTACTTCGCCCAAATTGGGAAGATAAATAAGTAATTTGGAACTATTTTTTGACTGGCGGAATAATTAGGGCTATTTTACTGTTTCAGTTGATGAATTCGATCGATTCATAGTTATCTTCATGAATGGCGATTTATTTTTAAAATGAGCTGGCTACGGTACCCTTTCCTGGTCAGATTTGGAATGTCAGATATATATCCTATCCATTGGTAGTAAACATTCCACCCTCTAATTTCACATTTATTTTTTATGAATTTTTCAAAAGTGCCATTTTAACACACAAGTCTATGGGGAATGTTTTACGCGCGTGACACCTGTAAGTAATATGGGAAATCACTAGTAGTGGATGGAATACCTGGCCAAACTCTACAGTAGCAAACAATTTCTCACTGATATCAATATGTTTAGTCATCAAGTGGTGCAAAAAAATGGATTTAATGGCTAGCAGGGCTACATCAGGTAAAGTTAGTAGGTCTGTGTAGCCTAGGAATGTATGTATATTGATCAATGTATAGAGTCAAGGCCTCTTTATGCTCTGATTTATCATTGTTTTGTGTTAGTGTACATCACCTACTTAGCATTAGAAAGACCTTTAGAAATTCATCATGTTAAAATTGTTCTTAGGAAGGGGGTAGGTAGAGAGGAGATAGAACTTTGAGAACTTTACTAAAGAGAACTAGAGTGGTGCCTTCAAGAAAGTATTTAGAAAGGGGCACAGAGTAAGGTAAGGTATCTAATAGTGCTCAACTAAGGAGGGAGGGGGGGTGGCTGTGTGCTGCAATCTTAGTATAGCCCCCCCCCCCTCTTTATTAAGCCATGCCATCTATAAAATTATTTTTCTTTCTCTCTCTCTCTCTCTCTCTATGTATCTCTTCCTTCTTACATCTGAGAGGCAACAGCCCTAGGAAGATTTTGAATAGGTCAAATGCAAATATACTAAAGTAGTATCTCATTCTTTTATTGTTTCCTTATCCAATCTCATGTATATTTGGTAATTATGTTTGGGACAGTTCTGGTATCCTAATATCTACACAGAATTTACATACACTTTTATATTACAATTGATAGGGACCTATATTGTCATTGCATTCACTGTTGGGCTATATGCAGGTAGGATTTGTATACATGCATAAATAGTGAAAATAACATGTATGGGTAACACATTAAAATGGGTCATTGCATAGAAAATAGGCATTTTCAATGTATTTCTTTGTGCTAGTGTGAGTGTACAGATATAAAAGAATAGAAAAGTAGCTATTCAAAAAAATAAAATACATAAGTCACATAATATAGGTTCCACGAGCCTAATTACATCAGGAGGGCTAAAGATATTCGTTCGACCCAACCCATTCGAATTTTTGTCAATTTGATATTGCTGATTGACAAAAATGTATGAATGTGATTCAAAATCTAACACTGATTCTAGAAATGGTAACTACTGAACTTACTTCGCCCAAATTGGGAAGATAAATAAGTAATTTGGAACTATTTTTTGACTGGCGGAATAATTAGGGCTATTTTACTGTTTCAGTTGATGAATTCGATCGATTCATAGTTATCTTCATGAATGGCGATTTATTTTTAAAATGAGCTGGCTACGGTACCCTTTCCTGGTCAGATTTGGAATGTCAGATATATATCCTATCCATTGGTAGTAAACATTCCACCCTCTAATTTCACATTTATTTTTTATGAATTTTTCAAAAGTGCCATTTTAACACACAAGTCTATGGGGAATGTTTTACGCGCGTGACACCTGTAAGTAATATGGGAAATCACTAGTAGTGGATGGAATACCTGGCCAAACTCTACAGTAGCAAACAATTTCTCACTGATATCAATATGTTTAGTCATCAAGTGGTGCAAAAAAATGGATTTAATGGCTAGCAGGGCTACATCAGGTAAAGTTAGTAGGTCTGTGTAGCCTAGGAATGTATGTATATTGATCAATGTATAGAGTCAAGGCCTCTTTATGCTCTGATTTATCATTGTTTTGTGTTAGTGTACATCACCTACTTAGCATTAGAAAGACCTTTAGAAATTCATCATGTTAAAATTGTTCTTAGGAAGGGGGTAGGTAGAGAGGAGATAGAACTTTGAGAACTTTACTAAAGAGAACTAGAGTGGTGCCTTCAAGAAAGTATTTAGAAAGGGGCACAGAGTAAGGTAAGGTATCTAATAGTGCTCAACTAAGGAGGGAGGGGGGGTGGCTGTGTGCTGCAATCTTAGTATAGCCCCCCCCCCCCCTCTTTATTAAGCCATGCCATCTATAAAATTATTTTTCTTTCTCTCTCTCTCTCTCTCTCTATGTATCTCTTCCTTCTTACATCTGAGAGGCAACAGCCCTAGGAAGATTTTGAATAGGTCAAATGCAAATATACTAAAGTAGTATCTCATTCTTTTATTGTTTCCTTATCCAATCTCATGTATATTTGGTAATTATGTTTGGGACAGTTCTGGTATCCTAATATCTACACAGAATTTACATACACTTTTATATTACAATTGATAGGGACCTATATTGTCATTGCATTCACTGTTGGGCTATATGCAGGTAGGATTTGTATACATGCATAAATAGTGAAAATAACATGTATGGGTAACACATTAAAATGGGTCATTGCATAGAAAATAGGCATTTTCAATGTATTTCTTTGTGCTAGTGTGAGTGTACAGATATAAAAGAATAGAAAAGTAGCTATTCAAAAAAATAAAATACATAAGTCACATAATATAGGTTCCACGAGCCTAATTACATCAGGAGGGCTAAAGATATTCGTTCGACCCAACCCATTCGAATTTTTGTCAATTTGATATTGCTGATTGACAAAAATGTATGAATGTGATTCAAAATCTAACACTGATTCTAGAAATGGTAACTACTGAACTTACTTCGCCCAAATTGGGAAGATAAATAAGTAATTTGGAACTATTTTTTGACTGGCGGAATAATTAGGGCTATTTTACTGTTTCAGTTGATGAATTCGATCGATTCATAGTTATCTTCATGAATGGCGATTTATTTTTAAAATGAGCTGGCTACGGTACCCTTTCCTGGTCAGATTTGGAATGTCAGATATATATCCTATCCATTGGTAGTAAACATTCCACCCTCTAATTTCACATTTATTTTTTATGAATTTTTCAAAAGTGCCATTTTAACACACAAGTCTATGGGGAATGTTTTACGCGCGTGACACCTGTAAGTAATATGGGAAATCACTAGTAGTGGATGGAATACCTGGCCAAACTCTACAGTAGCAAACAATTTCTCACTGATATCAATATGTTTAGTCATCAAGTGGTGCAAAAAAATGGATTTAATGGCTAGCAGGGCTACATCAGGTAAAGTTAGTAGGTCTGTGTAGCCTAGGAATGTATGTATATTGATCAATGTATAGAGTCAAGGCCTCTTTATGCTCTGATTTATCATTGTTTTGTGTTAGTGTACATCACCTACTTAGCATTAGAAAGACCTTTAGAAATTCATCATGTTAAAATTGTTCTTAGGAAGGGGGTAGGTAGAGAGGAGATAGAACTTTGAGAACTTTACTAAAGAGAACTAGAGTGGTGCCTTCAAGAAAGTATTTAGAAAGGGGCACAGAGTAAGGTAAGGTATCTAATAGTGCTCAACTAAGGAGGGAGGGGGGGTGGCTGTGTGCTGCAATCTTAGTATAGCCCCCCCCCCCTCTTTATTAAGCCATGCCATCTATAAAATTATTTTTCTTTCTCTCTCTCTCTCTCTCTCTATGTATCTCTTCCTTCTTACATCTGAGAGGCAACAGCCCTAGGAAGATTTTGAATAGGTCAAATGCAAATATACTAAAGTAGTATCTCATTCTTTTATTGTTTCCTTATCCAATCTCATGTATATTTGGTAATTATGTTTGGGACAGTTCTGGTATCCTAATATCTACACAGAATTTACATACACTTTTATATTACAATTGATAGGGACCTATATTGTCATTGCATTCACTGTTGGGCTATATGCAGGTAGGATTTGTATACATGCATAAATAGTGAAAATAACATGTATGGGTAACACATTAAAATGGGTCATTGCATAGAAAATAGGCATTTTCAATGTATTTCTTTGTGCTAGTGTGAGTGTACAGATATAAAAGAATAGAAAAGTAGCTATTCAAAAAAATAAAATACATAAGTCACATAATATAGGTTCCACGAGCCTAATTACATCAGGAGGGCTAAAGATATTCGTTCGACCCAACCCATTCGAATTTTTGTCAATTTGATATTGCTGATTGACAAAAATGTATGAATGTGATTCAAAATCTAACACTGATTCTAGAAATGGTAACTACTGAACTTACTTCGCCCAAATTGGGAAGATAAATAAGTAATTTGGAACTATTTTTTGACTGGCGGAATAATTAGGGCTATTTTACTGTTTCAGTTGATGAATTCGATCGATTCATAGTTATCTTCATGAATGGCGATTTATTTTTAAAATGAGCTGGCTACGGTACCCTTTCCTGGTCAGATTTGGAATGTCAGATATATATCCTATCCATTGGTAGTAAACATTCCACCCTCTAATTTCACATTTATTTTTTATGAATTTTTCAAAAGTGCCATTTTAACACACAAGTCTATGGGGAATGTTTTACGCGCGTGACACCTGTAAGTAATATGGGAAATCACTAGTAGTGGATGGAATACCTGGCCAAACTCTACAGTAGCAAACAATTTCTCACTGATATCAATATGTTTAGTCATCAAGTGGTGCAAAAAAATGGATTTAATGGCTAGCAGGGCTACATCAGGTAAAGTTAGTAGGTCTGTGTAGCCTAGGAATGTATGTATATTGATCAATGTATAGAGTCAAGGCCTCTTTATGCTCTGATTTATCATTGTTTTGTGTTAGTGTACATCACCTACTTAGCATTAGAAAGACCTTTAGAAATTCATCATGTTAAAATTGTTCTTAGGAAGGGGGTAGGTAGAGAGGAGATAGAACTTTGAGAACTTTACTAAAGAGAACTAGAGTGGTGCCTTCAAGAAAGTATTTAGAAAGGGGCACAGAGTAAGGTAAGGTATCTAATAGTGCTCAACTAAGGAGGGAGGGGGGGTGGCTGTGTGCTGCAATCTTAGTATAGCCCCCCCCCCCTCTTTATTAAGCCATGCCATCTATAAAATTATTTTTCTTTCTCTCTCTCTCTCTCTCTCTATGTATCTCTTCCTTCTTACATCTGAGAGGCAACAGCCCTAGGAAGATTTTGAATAGGTCAAATGCAAATATACTAAAGTAGTATCTCATTCTTTTATTGTTTCCTTATCCAATCTCATGTATATTTGGTAATTATGTTTGGGACAGTTCTGGTATCCTAATATCTACACAGAATTTACATACACTTTTATATTACAATTGATAGGGACCTATATTGTCATTGCATTCACTGTTGGGCTATATGCAGGTAGGATTTGTATACATGCATAAATAGTGAAAATAACATGTATGGGTAACACATTAAAATGGGTCATTGCATAGAAAATAGGCATTTTCAATGTATTTCTTTGTGCTAGTGTGAGTGTACAGATATAAAAGAATAGAAAAGTAGCTATTCAAAAAAATAAAATACATAAGTCACATAATATAGGTTCCACGAGCCTAATTACATCAGGAGGGCTAAAGATATTCGTTCGACCCAACCCATTCGAATTTTTGTCAATTTGATATTGCTGATTGACAAAAATGTATGAATGTGATTCAAAATCTAACACTGATTCTAGAAATGGTAACTACTGAACTTACTTCGCCCAAATTGGGAAGATAAATAAGTAATTTGGAACTATTTTTTGACTGGCGGAATAATTAGGGCTATTTTACTGTTTCAGTTGATGAATTCGATCGATTCATAGTTATCTTCATGAATGGCGATTTATTTTTAAAATGAGCTGGCTACGGTACCCTTTCCTGGTCAGATTTGGAATGTCAGATATATATCCTATCCATTGGTAGTAAACATTCCACCCTCTAATTTCACATTTATTTTTTATGAATTTTTCAAAAGTGCCATTTTAACACACAAGTCTATGGGGAATGTTTTACGCGCGTGACACCTGTAAGTAATATGGGAAATCACTAGTAGTGGATGGAATACCTGGCCAAACTCTACAGTAGCAAACAATTTCTCACTGATATCAATATGTTTAGTCATCAAGTGGTGCAAAAAAATGGATTTAATGGCTAGCAGGGCTACATCAGGTAAAGTTAGTAGGTCTGTGTAGCCTAGGAATGTATGTATATTGATCAATGTATAGAGTCAAGGCCTCTTTATGCTCTGATTTATCATTGTTTTGTGTTAGTGTACATCACCTACTTAGCATTAGAAAGACCTTTAGAAATTCATCATGTTAAAATTGTTCTTAGGAAGGGGGTAGGTAGAGAGGAGATAGAACTTTGAGAACTTTACTAAAGAGAACTAGAGTGGTGCCTTCAAGAAAGTATTTAGAAAGGGGCACAGAGTAAGGTAAGGTATCTAATAGTGCTCAACTAAGGAGGGAGGGGGGGTGGCTGTGTGCTGCAATCTTAGTATAGCCCCCCCCCCCCTCTTTATTAAGCCATGCCATCTATAAAATTATTTTTCTTTCTCTCTCTCTCTCTCTCTCTATGTATCTCTTCCTTCTTACATCTGAGAGGCAACAGCCCTAGGAAGATTTTGAATAGGTCAAATGCAAATATACTAAAGTAGTATCTCATTCTTTTATTGTTTCCTTATCCAATCTCATGTATATTTGGTAATTATGTTTGGGACAGTTCTGGTATCCTAATATCTACACAGAATTTACATACACTTTTATATTACAATTGATAGGGACCTATATTGTCATTGCATTCACTGTTGGGCTATATGCAGGTAGGATTTGTATACATGCATAAATAGTGAAAATAACATGTATGGGTAACACATTAAAATGGGTCATTGCATAGAAAATAGGCATTTTCAATGTATTTCTTTGTGCTAGTGTGAGTGTACAGATATAAAAGAATAGAAAAGTAGCTATTCAAAAAAATAAAATACATAAGTCACATAATATAGGTTCCACGAGCCTAATTACATCAGGAGGGCTAAAGATATTCGTTCGACCCAACCCATTCGAATTTTTGTCAATTTGATATTGCTGATTGACAAAAATGTATGAATGTGATTCAAAATCTAACACTGATTCTAGAAATGGTAACTACTGAACTTACTTCGCCCAAATTGGGAAGATAAATAAGTAATTTGGAACTATTTTTTGACTGGCGGAATAATTAGGGCTATTTTACTGTTTCAGTTGATGAATTCGATCGATTCATAGTTATCTTCATGAATGGCGATTTATTTTTAAAATGAGCTGGCTACGGTACCCTTTCCTGGTCAGATTTGGAATGTCAGATATATATCCTATCCATTGGTAGTAAACATTCCACCCTCTAATTTCACATTTATTTTTTATGAATTTTTCAAAAGTGCCATTTTAACACACAAGTCTATGGGGAATGTTTTACGCGCGTGACACCTGTAAGTAATATGGGAAATCACTAGTAGTGGATGGAATACCTGGCCAAACTCTACAGTAGCAAACAATTTCTCACTGATATCAATATGTTTAGTCATCAAGTGGTGCAAAAAAATGGATTTAATGGCTAGCAGGGCTACATCAGGTAAAGTTAGTAGGTCTGTGTAGCCTAGGAATGTATGTATATTGATCAATGTATAGAGTCAAGGCCTCTTTATGCTCTGATTTATCATTGTTTTGTGTTAGTGTACATCACCTACTTAGCATTAGAAAGACCTTTAGAAATTCATCATGTTAAAATTGTTCTTAGGAAGGGGGTAGGTAGAGAGGAGATAGAACTTTGAGAACTTTACTAAAGAGAACTAGAGTGGTGCCTTCAAGAAAGTATTTAGAAAGGGGCACAGAGTAAGGTAAGGTATCTAATAGTGCTCAACTAAGGAGGGAGGGGGGGTGGCTGTGTGCTGCAATCTTAGTATAGCCCCCCCCCCCTCTTTATTAAGCCATGCCATCTATAAAATTATTTTTCTTTCTCTCTCTCTCTCTCTCTCTATGTATCTCTTCCTTCTTACATCTGAGAGGCAACAGCCCTAGGAAGATTTTGAATAGGTCAAATGCAAATATACTAAAGTAGTATCTCATTCTTTTATTGTTTCCTTATCCAATCTCATGTATATTTGGTAATTATGTTTGGGACAGTTCTGGTATCCTAATATCTACACAGAATTTACATACACTTTTATATTACAATTGATAGGGACCTATATTGTCATTGCATTCACTGTTGGGCTATATGCAGGTAGGATTTGTATACATGCATAAATAGTGAAAATAACATGTATGGGTAACACATTAAAATGGGTCATTGCATAGAAAATAGGCATTTTCAATGTATTTCTTTGTGCTAGTGTGAGTGTACAGATATAAAAGAATAGAAAAGTAGCTATTCAAAAAAATAAAATACATAAGTCACATAATATAGGTTCCACGAGCCTAATTACATCAGGAGGGCTAAAGATATTCGTTCGACCCAACCCATTCGAATTTTTGTCAATTTGATATTGCTGATTGACAAAAATGTATGAATGTGATTCAAAATCTAACACTGATTCTAGAAATGGTAACTACTGAACTTACTTCGCCCAAATTGGGAAGATAAATAAGTAATTTGGAACTATTTTTTGACTGGCGGAATAATTAGGGCTATTTTACTGTTTCAGTTGATGAATTCGATCGATTCATAGTTATCTTCATGAATGGCGATTTATTTTTAAAATGAGCTGGCTACGGTACCCTTTCCTGGTCAGATTTGGAATGTCAGATATATATCCTATCCATTGGTAGTAAACATTCCACCCTCTAATTTCACATTTATTTTTTATGAATTTTTCAAAAGTGCCATTTTAACACACAAGTCTATGGGGAATGTTTTACGCGCGTGACACCTGTAAGTAATATGGGAAATCACTAGTAGTGGATGGAATACCTGGCCAAACTCTACAGTAGCAAACAATTTCTCACTGATATCAATATGTTTAGTCATCAAGTGGTGCAAAAAAATGGATTTAATGGCTAGCAGGGCTACATCAGGTAAAGTTAGTAGGTCTGTGTAGCCTAGGAATGTATGTATATTGATCAATGTATAGAGTCAAGGCCTCTTTATGCTCTGATTTATCATTGTTTTGTGTTAGTGTACATCACCTACTTAGCATTAGAAAGACCTTTAGAAATTCATCATGTTAAAATTGTTCTTAGGAAGGGGGTAGGTAGAGAGGAGATAGAACTTTGAGAACTTTACTAAAGAGAACTAGAGTGGTGCCTTCAAGAAAGTATTTAGAAAGGGGCACAGAGTAAGGTAAGGTATCTAATAGTGCTCAACTAAGGAGGGAGGGGGGGTGGCTGTGTGCTGCAATCTTAGTATAGCCCCCCCCCCCTCTTTATTAAGCCATGCCATCTATAAAATTATTTTTCTTTCTCTCTCTCTCTCTCTCTCTATGTATCTCTTCCTTCTTACATCTGAGAGGCAACAGCCCTAGGAAGATTTTGAATAGGTCAAATGCAAATATACTAAAGTAGTATCTCATTCTTTTATTGTTTCCTTATCCAATCTCATGTATATTTGGTAATTATGTTTGGGACAGTTCTGGTATCCTAATATCTACACAGAATTTACATACACTTTTATATTACAATTGATAGGGACCTATATTGTCATTGCATTCACTGTTGGGCTATATGCAGGTAGGATTTGTATACATGCATAAATAGTGAAAATAACATGTATGGGTAACACATTAAAATGGGTCATTGCATAGAAAATAGGCATTTTCAATGTATTTCTTTGTGCTAGTGTGAGTGTACAGATATAAAAGAATAGAAAAGTAGCTATTCAAAAAAATAAAATACATAAGTCACATAATATAGGTTCCACGAGCCTAATTACATCAGGAGGGCTAAAGATATTCGTTCGACCCAACCCATTCGAATTTTTGTCAATTTGATATTGCTGATTGACAAAAATGTATGAATGTGATTCAAAATCTAACACTGATTCTAGAAATGGTAACTACTGAACTTACTTCGCCCAAATTGGGAAGATAAATAAGTAATTTGGAACTATTTTTTGACTGGCGGAATAATTAGGGCTATTTTACTGTTTCAGTTGATGAATTCGATCGATTCATAGTTATCTTCATGAATGGCGATTTATTTTTAAAATGAGCTGGCTACGGTACCCTTTCCTGGTCAGATTTGGAATGTCAGATATATATCCTATCCATTGGTAGTAAACATTCCACCCTCTAATTTCACATTTATTTTTTATGAATTTTTCAAAAGTGCCATTTTAACACACAAGTCTATGGGGAATGTTTTACGCGCGTGACACCTGTAAGTAATATGGGAAATCACTAGTAGTGGATGGAATACCTGGCCAAACTCTACAGTAGCAAACAATTTCTCACTGATATCAATATGTTTAGTCATCAAGTGGTGCAAAAAAATGGATTTAATGGCTAGCAGGGCTACATCAGGTAAAGTTAGTAGGTCTGTGTAGCCTAGGAATGTATGTATATTGATCAATGTATAGAGTCAAGGCCTCTTTATGCTCTGATTTATCATTGTTTTGTGTTAGTGTACATCACCTACTTAGCATTAGAAAGACCTTTAGAAATTCATCATGTTAAAATTGTTCTTAGGAAGGGGGTAGGTAGAGAGGAGATAGAACTTTGAGAACTTTACTAAAGAGAACTAGAGTGGTGCCTTCAAGAAAGTATTTAGAAAGGGGCACAGAGTAAGGTAAGGTATCTAATAGTGCTCAACTAAGGAGGGAGGGGGGGTGGCTGTGTGCTGCAATCTTAGTATAGCCCCCCCCCCCTCTTTATTAAGCCATGCCATCTATAAAATTATTTTTCTTTCTCTCTCTCTCTCTCTCTCTATGTATCTCTTCCTTCTTACATCTGAGAGGCAACAGCCCTAGGAAGATTTTGAATAGGTCAAATGCAAATATACTAAAGTAGTATCTCATTCTTTTATTGTTTCCTTATCCAATCTCATGTATATTTGGTAATTATGTTTGGGACAGTTCTGGTATCCTAATATCTACACAGAATTTACATACACTTTTATATTACAATTGATAGGGACCTATATTGTCATTGCATTCACTGTTGGGCTATATGCAGGTAGGATTTGTATACATGCATAAATAGTGAAAATAACATGTATGGGTAACACATTAAAATGGGTCATTGCATAGAAAATAGGCATTTTCAATGTATTTCTTTGTGCTAGTGTGAGTGTACAGATATAAAAGAATAGAAAAGTAGCTATTCAAAAAAATAAAATACATAAGTCACATAATATAGGTTCCACGAGCCTAATTACATCAGGAGGGCTAAAGATATTCGTTCGACCCAACCCATTCGAATTTTTGTCAATTTGATATTGCTGATTGACAAAAATGTATGAATGTGATTCAAAATCTAACACTGATTCTAGAAATGGTAACTACTGAACTTACTTCGCCCAAATTGGGAAGATAAATAAGTAATTTGGAACTATTTTTTGACTGGCGGAATAATTAGGGCTATTTTACTGTTTCAGTTGATGAATTCGATCGATTCATAGTTATCTTCATGAATGGCGATTTATTTTTAAAATGAGCTGGCTACGGTACCCTTTCCTGGTCAGATTTGGAATGTCAGATATATATCCTATCCATTGGTAGTAAACATTCCACCCTCTAATTTCACATTTATTTTTTATGAATTTTTCAAAAGTGCCATTTTAACACACAAGTCTATGGGGAATGTTTTACGCGCGTGACACCTGTAAGTAATATGGGAAATCACTAGTAGTGGATGGAATACCTGGCCAAACTCTACAGTAGCAAACAATTTCTCACTGATATCAATATGTTTAGTCATCAAGTGGTGCAAAAAAATGGATTTAATGGCTAGCAGGGCTACATCAGGTAAAGTTAGTAGGTCTGTGTAGCCTAGGAATGTATGTATATTGATCAATGTATAGAGTCAAGGCCTCTTTATGCTCTGATTTATCATTGTTTTGTGTTAGTGTACATCACCTACTTAGCATTAGAAAGACCTTTAGAAATTCATCATGTTAAAATTGTTCTTAGGAAGGGGGTAGGTAGAGAGGAGATAGAACTTTGAGAACTTTACTAAAGAGAACTAGAGTGGTGCCTTCAAGAAAGTATTTAGAAAGGGGCACAGAGTAAGGTAAGGTATCTAATAGTGCTCAACTAAGGAGGGAGGGGGGGTGGCTGTGTGCTGCAATCTTAGTATAGCCCCCCCCCCCTCTTTATTAAGCCATGCCATCTATAAAATTATTTTTCTTTCTCTCTCTCTCTCTCTCTCTATGTATCTCTTCCTTCTTACATCTGAGAGGCAACAGCCCTAGGAAGATTTTGAATAGGTCAAATGCAAATATACTAAAGTAGTATCTCATTCTTTTATTGTTTCCTTATCCAATCTCATGTATATTTGGTAATTATGTTTGGGACAGTTCTGGTATCCTAATATCTACACAGAATTTACATACACTTTTATATTACAATTGATAGGGACCTATATTGTCATTGCATTCACTGTTGGGCTATATGCAGGTAGGATTTGTATACATGCATAAATAGTGAAAATAACATGTATGGGTAACACATTAAAATGGGTCATTGCATAGAAAATAGGCATTTTCAATGTATTTCTTTGTGCTAGTGTGAGTGTACAGATATAAAAGAATAGAAAAGTAGCTATTCAAAAAAATAAAATACATAAGTCACATAATATAGGTTCCACGAGCCTAATTACATCAGGAGGGCTAAAGATATTCGTTCGACCCAACCCATTCGAATTTTTGTCAATTTGATATTGCTGATTGACAAAAATGTATGAATGTGATTCAAAATCTAACACTGATTCTAGAAATGGTAACTACTGAACTTACTTCGCCCAAATTGGGAAGATAAATAAGTAATTTGGAACTATTTTTTGACTGGCGGAATAATTAGGGCTATTTTACTGTTTCAGTTGATGAATTCGATCGATTCATAGTTATCTTCATGAATGGCGATTTATTTTTAAAATGAGCTGGCTACGGTACCCTTTCCTGGTCAGATTTGGAATGTCAGATATATATCCTATCCATTGGTAGTAAACATTCCACCCTCTAATTTCACATTTATTTTTTATGAATTTTTCAAAAGTGCCATTTTAACACACAAGTCTATGGGGAATGTTTTACGCGCGTGACACCTGTAAGTAATATGGGAAATCACTAGTAGTGGATGGAATACCTGGCCAAACTCTACAGTAGCAAACAATTTCTCACTGATATCAATATGTTTAGTCATCAAGTGGTGCAAAAAAATGGATTTAATGGCTAGCAGGGCTACATCAGGTAAAGTTAGTAGGTCTGTGTAGCCTAGGAATGTATGTATATTGATCAATGTATAGAGTCAAGGCCTCTTTATGCTCTGATTTATCATTGTTTTGTGTTAGTGTACATCACCTACTTAGCATTAGAAAGACCTTTAGAAATTCATCATGTTAAAATTGTTCTTAGGAAGGGGGTAGGTAGAGAGGAGATAGAACTTTGAGAACTTTACTAAAGAGAACTAGAGTGGTGCCTTCAAGAAAGTATTTA